>NW_010972437.1:4258191-4276436 GCF_000737465.1 Haliaeetus leucocephalus
AAACCCCGCGATTGGGGCCCCCCCCCCCCCCGCCAGGTAAGCTCTGTTAAAGCACAGTACTAAATAAAGTGCCTCACCAGCATCTGACCCCAGCCAGCAGCCGAGCACCCACACAGCTGCTCGCTCACTCACCTCACCAGCTCCTCACAGTGGGGAGAAAATAGGAAGAACAAAATGAAGAAAACTCTTGAGTTTTGATAAAAAACAGTTCAATAGGTGAAGGAAAGAGGGGAGAAAAAAACAAGCAAAGCAAAGGAGGTGGCACACCACCTCCCACAGGCAGACCGATAGCCAGCCAGTCTCCAAACAACAGGTACCTTGGAAGCAGAAACCCCCATCTTTTTCTTCCTCTACCCCAGTTTTTGTTGCTGAGCATGGGGATACGTGGTATGGAATATCCCTTTGGCCAGTCTGGGTCAGCTCTCAGCTGTGTCCTCTTGCAGCCTCTTGCCCACTCTCAGCCTACTGGCTGTGGGGGTGTAGTGGGAGGAAAAAGAGAAAGCCTTGACACTGTGCAAGCACAGCTCAGCAACAGCCAAAACACTGGTGTGTTATCAGTACTGTTGCACCCACAGATCCAAAACATGGCACCACATGGGCTGCAATGATAACTCCATCCCAGTCAGATCTAGCACAACCCTGAATCATACTACTTTTTTTTAGTTTGTATATCCTAGTTTACAAATTCCAGTTTCCCATTTTCTTTGGGATCGTTTTGTTGCTGTAGAGACATCAAATACTCAGTTTTCCTCAGGTGATTACCACATTTCATTGTTGCTGTGATTCCTTGGCCTATTTACTTGTCATGTTACTATTTCTGCTCTGTTTTCCACTAGTGCACTGGGGCCCATATTTTCTTACGTAACCAGTAAAATCTGGTTTGCTTAGCCTGGCTTTCTTCCTACATGTGGTAGCTCTTCACAGGTTCTTCAAAACTGTTCATTTAGGGACAGTAAAAAAAGTTACTAGCCTTCTTTGATTTATTCAGTCCCCAAATGTTTTTTAAATCTCTCTCTGATTGCTTATCTATCCAATATCTCCAAATGATCTCCATTAAGGCAGACATCTGCCCCTGCTTTGGCAGATCATGGACTTACAGGCACAGAGAACATGCTCACTCTGTGCCAGTTGTCAAAACCATTATGATAAGATTCTGGGGCAATGCTGCATCCCCATTACAGTTTACTACCAGACAAGGTGTGTCTGGTTTTTAATCAAATTGCCCTGTATAATGTCTAGCTCTAGACTTTGTGTCACTGAATGTTTGCATACGCTCACAAATGCCCCAATAAAAATACAGAGTAACTTACTTTTGCCTTTACTGTCATATTTCCCCATGACTGGAACCCACTTAATTCCTTCAGTTTCCCAAAGTCTTTATTAAAATTGACAGCCTACATCCATCGTCGTCTTTGCACAGCATTTCTTCCAGGTTACTGGTTTGAGCAGCTGGATACCAATTTCACTCCCTAATTCACAGTGCTAAGGAGCCTTTGTAACCCTTGTTTGCCCCCAACCTTGCACTGACCCACTCACACCTATTATTCTGCCAAGGTCTTCTTGCCCAGCTTCAGATGTTTCTTGTCGCCCTGGAATAGATGGCTGATTCCTTCTTTTCAGGTCAGTTGCAATCTCCCCTACAGCTTTTCTGCTTTTCTTTTCATATCTTTAGGTTAAAAACATTTATTATGTTCTGTTTTCATGCAGAGTGAAGTTAGTCATACAATTTGCCACCTTCACCTGCGTTAGCTGAAAGATATTACAAATACTTGTTGGATCTGTGAAAAGGAAACCTTTTGAACTCTTTTCCTCTCCTTGGCATCTGTGGCTTGGGACTTTTGACCTAATCCCTAGATTTCTCTCAAGGAAAAAACATTTATATTTGTTCCAAATTTCATCACCTTTATAAGAAAATGAAACATTCCAGTAACTTTAAAATGTTTAAATTCAAAACTGCTAGTGATATTATGCATGGGGTTTGCATATTGCCTTAAATGTGGAAGGTGCATTACAGAACAGACATCAATAAAGTTCCTGTGCTCAACGTAATTGGAAAAAACACCGCAGGATAAGACAAAGATCATTGTGGAGGGATTGTGAATCTTTTGGCAGTGATGAGACTGTTGACTGACAAGTTAATATAAATATATTAAACTGTAATGTATTCTTTTTTTGATTGATTTAATGTCGTTGTGCTGTTTATACATGTACTTTTTTGAGTATATATGAAGTAGGTCACTGGTTTTTGTGAGAACTGTACAAAGAACCTGAGCCTGGGGAAGCTGGGATAATAATGAAAGCTAAGAAAATACAGCTTATGAGATAAAGTGAGGGAAAGGGACTTTTTAGTCTAAGAAAGAAAAGGCTAAGTGAAGATAAAAATGAAAATATGAAAATTGTTCTAAGAACAGTGATAAGTTGTCTTTCTACCAGACATGGGGAAATTAGTTTAGTTTACAGCAAGGAAAACAGCAATTTGATATGAGGAAAGATTTTCTGACTATACAGGCTTTGAAAGGCTGGAATATTCAAAGAGGCTGAGGAACTTACTTCAGCAATGTTGAACAGACACCTGCCAGGATAGACTAGGTCTGTTCCGGGAGTCCCTTCTGCCTCCCATCTCTTTTCTCATACTAACCTGATTTTTAATGCTACAGTTTAGGCAAGATTATTCCCACTTTTGCTTTCACAGAAAGCTGGTTCTTAATATTGTTAATGTTCGAGTAATAACAACAGTGTAAAACTTCTGGTTTTCTAATTTTCCTGATTTATTTTCTAATTTTTTGGATGCTTGGTTTAGGGATGCTCCCCCCTAACCCCGTCCCCCCTCCCAGCCCTGTTCAGTTGAGTTTTTCCTGAGATGAGTGTTCCTGTTCACACTCACAATTTTATTTTTATTTTTGCAATATATTATATTTTTCTGCAAGTTCCAGCTTCTTGGCAGCGTATGATCAGGTGAAATGTTGCTTCTAATTATTCTAAACTAGTAAAAAAAAATGTATTCATCATGGGAGTGTTTGAATCAAAGCAAAGACTCAAAAAACAAATTATTTTTGAAAGATATTATGGGTTGAAGACAGTCTCATGCTTTTGGGTATGCCTGGATCACAATTTTTCACGTAGACAGTGCTGAGCCTGTCTAGACTGTGCTAAGTTATTTAAATGTATTTTCCCAGTGTTTCAGGTAGGAGAGCTGACTGGCACTACATGATTTCTTGTTTCAGTTCCTATGCAGCAAACAGGAAATGTCTCTACTTTGTGCAAATGGCAAAGGTGCCAGCTTTTGTTAAAGCAAAAGAAAAGATTGTCAGGAGAAGGATTTTGTAAATGGAGAGAACTTTATACTGATATAAGTTGCTTTCATTGAAAGCTCTGGGTAACAGTGGCTTCGCTGAGAACAGCTCTGTATTTGATTTACATAATTTGGCTTTTTAAGTTGTATATTTTTTGTATGTGTTGCAAATTATTGTGAAATCTTTCTGCCCTGCATATGAGGAAAAGCCAAACCTGATACACTTGGCTCTTTCCCTGGAATTTGAGTATGTAATAGTCATAATTTCTTTTTTCCTTTAATTCTGTGTGTACATATTTTAAGGTTAATATAGAAAAGTATAGAAAAGTATTTCTCCCCTTCATTTATCGTACACTCAGGATAATATTTTTCTGATTCATTTTACTGATGCCTTTAAAAACATGTATTTTCTTGTTTGCAGGAAGCTCTGAATCCCAGACTTCTTTTGGTCTCTCAAGCCTGCATTCCAAGAAACAATGCAAGAGTTAATTATTCAATAATTATTATATATTTAGCATGTTCAGGAATTGGGGATAAAATTCTCCCTTACTAAAGTCAGTTGCCTTCAAAGCGGTTAGATTTGATCTAAGGAGCTGGATTATTTCCTTTCCTAGGATTGAACAGAAAGTAAGTTTTCCTTGTGAGCTTCATTTACCTTAGGCTGAAATATTACAATATTTGCATAAAATCTTGTTAAAGTTCTTTTGAAGTTTGCAGAAGTAGAATGAATAAGATCTCCAGAGTCTGGCCCAGTGCTTCTCCAGAATATACCTTTGAGTAAATACGGCTTTTGTAAACACTGAGAACATAATGCAGTTTAGGCTTGCCTTCTTTCAAACTCTGTCAGCCTCAGAACAAAATCAGCCAAGACTAAGAAAATGTCCTCCTCCTCCCAGTGGCTCTCAGACTTTAATGTTTCAATCCTGCAAGGGGCTTAGGAGCCTGGCCTTGATCCAGGCAACTATTTGGACTTTGGGAGTTGTCACACTCAAGTGACACCCTCAAGTGCTGTTCGGCATTTCCTTTTTTCAAACCCTGAAAAATTAAGGTCTTGATCCTGATAATGTCCACCATGCCAGAAGAAAGGTGCCCATGCTGCACGTTTCTGGAAACTGGGAAATTTTAGTGGTGAAGCTGCACTGCACGCTTTCTCTCGTCACACTCTTTCTTAAGCATCAGTCACTGACTGTGACTGAGACATGAGACGCTGAGGTCAGACCTGTGATCTGACCCCGTACCACTGACGTTAAGAAGTTCAAGTGCTCTTTTCTGGCTGAAATGTCACTACCTCAGCTGACAGGAGGTGAGTCTCTTCATCTTCAAATTCTAGAAATGAGCGTGCTTTACTTTAACAAGCAAATAATATTTGAAAACCATGAGACTAACAAATATGCCTGTAGTCCTGGTGTTGCAAACTGCCAGGTTGCCAGGGCACAGAAGGTGAAATCCTGGTGGCAGTAATGGCAGTGGGCCCATTAGTTTTTCTGTATTATGGGACCAAGTGTTTTAGATGATAGGTTCAAAATTTTACTGCCCTGCTTATCTCTTAACTCTTCTATTCCAAATAACAAGCGGGAAACAAATACTTCAATAAAACGTATTTTGTAGGAGATGTGAAATACTAAGAGAACTACTCTTATCAGTATGAAGAAATCTCCCACTGCTCTGAACCACTTGAGAGTATATTTAATGTCAGTACTATATGTCTGAGGTGATGGGAAAAGATCTTGATGTCTTAAAAAAAAAGTTGCTGGTTTATGCACACTTAATATTCTTAGGATATGTGTTTTTCTGGACCTCATTTCTGGAGTGATCATTCTAATTATTGTTTAATACAGTCAGAAATTGGCAATAAATATAACTGTAATGAAAGAGTGTTTCAAGAACCCTCATAGAAACTTCTCGGTGCATTCAACTATCAGATGACGAGGTTGGCTAGCAGTAAATCACACTTTTAAAGTGACAGTTGAATATCTTTTATTTGGAATGATATTTAATCAGGCAAGAGTAAAAGATGTCAGAGAACATTACATTTAATCGATACATTAAATGATTAATAATGGGTGAAATTTGGAGGTCCTTACTGGGTTTTTGACTCAGTACTCCACTTTAATGGAAGTTTGCCTGAATAAACATTAAGTAACAACTGATTCTGAACCTCAAAATGTGACCCAGTAATACTTACCACTTATGTTGTTCTCTAAACTTTCAGAGCTCTTCTGTGGGTCAAATCTTGAACACAAAGGGGCTATTGAAGTGAGCATGATTTGGTCAATTAACCTGTTAAATCTTTGCATGCAAGGCAGTCAGAGGCCCACTGTGGTTTTGGAGAGGGGTTACTCAGATCCAGCAATTTACAGTATGTTGAGAATCCCATAGAGGTTGTATCCAAGTAGGGGCCTTGTTGGACCTCTGCTCCTCATGGAATAATAAATCACATGGTACTTTTTCAATTGGAAAAACATATTAACACGTCTGCTGCTCCAGCTGGAGAGAATAAAATCATAATGGCTTGTGATAAATTGCATATATTTCTTGTATCCATACCATTTGTGAAATATTTTTTCCCCTCCAGTTGAAACCACAATGGCACGTAGAAAGGGTTCTTTATAATGCACCATCCATGCAGACTGGAGGAATATTAAGGACTAATTAAAAGCATAAGTCACCAAAGTTCATTAGAATGCAAACTAGGCCTAATTTCATGCAGGATCCATTAAAGGCAGCCAAGGTTGTAGTAGAGAGACAAAAAGGCTGAAGAGCTGCTGTGTTTAGATGAAAAGAAAAGTACACTAAAGCCAAGAATCACAAGGATGGGAGATGAAGGGTCAAAGTGACAAAGGCAATGGGAAGCAGAAACCAAAGGGGGGAATACTGTTGCAGGATTTCGATCACATCGAAGGCTTCTCTGAGGTGACTTACCAGAGCAAGCTAAGCAGGGTTTGGTCAGAGTCTTGCTGAATGTCAGATTGATCCTGCTTTCATGGAGGCAAAAGTGCGAGACTGCTTTTGCGCAAACAGTCCACGTAGTTCTCTCACAGCCCGTCTAGTAGGCAAGGTAGAGCTGAAGTGCTAGCAGTGGCCCAAAGCAAAATTAATTTGGCGTGACAGTGATATTCTCACTGCCCACCTGCGAAGGCTGTTTCCAGTTAGAATTGTCCAGCACGCTGATTCTTCCTCCTGACACTCCTACCCTGAAGGTAGCCTGGGACTGTAGCTGCTGGAGGCTAGTTCCTGTGAAAGCGCTAGGGGTAGGGCAGTGATGGAGAAATCACTCACATTGCTCAGTACAGGCCTGGACTGATATTGACTGGGAAGAGAACCGAGTTTTTCTGCACATACCAGGTGAAGACGTGTAGATACACCTTTTCTTTAAATTGTGAGCAGCAGGCCTAAATATTTTTCCTTCAAAAATCAGCGTGACATGATTAGGTTTGTTTTTAATAACCCTTTTGATATCATTCCTGTGTTGTGGTTATTAGCAATTACCACGTTGTTCTTCCCTTCGTCCAAAGCTTTCTACATGCTTATAGCAATTTCACATATTAATTCCTAGCACCATCCCTGCAGCCAGCTGTGTCATCACAATTGCTCAGCCATTTGACTCACTGTGGTTATTGGTTTGATGGATTACAGTCAGGATTCTGATCTCAGAGCAGCTTTGCAATAGCAATGAATGCTGAGCATGACAAATGATATCTTCCTGAACCCAAATTTGGCTAACTGCCAGCATTTCATCTTACTTGACCGCTCTGTAGCTTTCTGTCTTGTTAATCACAACACTTTGATAAGGGGATTGTAGCCAATTGTTGGTACCCCTGGAACAAGTACCAGAACTGCATTTTACTGTACCTTTAAGTCCTACCTTCGATTTTATTCTAAATCTGGTGTTTTCTCCCTTCATAGAGCCATTTTAGAAGAAATATGTGTAGGCTTGGCTTGTCTTCATTGCCTTTTGTTGGTTGAGCCTTTGTTCTTGGAAATGCAGCTGATCCTTTACATAATTTAGTTAACAACTGCTTCCTAGCCTGTTTCATTACAGTTCAATATTTCTGGGACTTAAGGTTTGATATTGCATGTAGTCAAGTTTGCAATCCTTAATTTATGGCTGTTACTTACAGAAACACAAATACACAGCAGGCATTTGGTGAGGTCGTCTTCATCATCCATCGATGTATACAGTAGACACAGACCTTTTATTTCTCATGGGGAAGATAAAACTTTGGGAATTCTGACACAGATTTAAGTGCTGTCAAATCTACAAAGTCCTGGAGATCTCATAGGTGGCAAGGGTGAACCCTTTAAATACTGAAGCAAGGTCTATACGCTAGAAAATAATGAAGTTCTCTGTGGGCATTACCCGTCATTTTGAGAGCTCCATTAGGCATGCCTCCTCTTATTCAATTTTCTGTTTTTAACAAAAGAATAGATTATGTGGATTTGATTGGCAAAGTTGCCAAACTTCCTCAGGTAAGTGCACACTTACTCTCTGTTTAGAAGGTTATTTGCATTTCTGTTTCATATTTATAGTCTAATTTCATGAGGTATAGAAGACAGAAGAGAGGACAGTGCTTTGAAACCCAGCTCAGTAGCTACAGCATTTATTTGTTCACATGGTATATTCTCATCTGTGGCTCTTGAAGATCTTTTTGTCAAGTGAAGTTCACAAAGGTGATATGTTATTTTTTTCTGTAGTTAATTCAGACTTTTCAATTGTGGAGCTATACCATTCAGCTCGCGGTTTGTAGGGATCAAGGTAAAGTTTCTGAACTGTGCCTGCAAAACAGTGTCAGCTGTTACTGTAATACTTTCTACTGCTGCAGCTAATAAGTGTTGGATGTGGCATGGGAGCTGTGGCAATGGTGAGGGTCTGCACATCAATTTTCTGCTGTCTTTTTCAACACTGAATATCCAGTTCAGAGTTCAAGTGGAGTCATTTTTGCAGCTGTAAACAATGATGCATACTGAAAAGCAGCTTTTTTTAACATAAAAAACCTGTTCTACTTCAAAGGGTTTATTTAAAGCTGGGAATCAAATGGCATAACTGCTGCAGCCTGGAGCTTTGCTCTATCTCCTTTCTTGCTTTCTTTCTCTGTCTGCCTCTGTGCCTGTGGGGAAATTAACTCTTACTTTGCTATAGACAAAACACAGCTTATATAGTGTTTGTGACATAATGGGGGGGGAACAGCTAAGTACTTTGTTATTTTGTGGTCAGCTCAGCAGTGTAAACTCAGATGACATGACAAGTTTTACAAGAGGGAATAGGTTGTTCAGGTAACTGTGTCCTCCAAGACCTGCATGAGCAAACTACACTGTTGGGTGAAAAAGACCGTCTGGATCTTTCATGATGTTCACACATACACACACTGAACCTCTTCTCCAGGAGAGTAAGACTTGCTGCGTTCTGCTTCCCTTGCATCCTCTCTGTCTCCTCATCCTTCCCTGCCAGTTGTTTTCCAGCCTGTTCGTGCCAGAGTTCTGTTTCACTGAGTCTCGCCCTCCTGACTTCTCTACCTCCTCCTAATTTTTTCTACCCAGGAATGGTGGAGAAATTTTATCAGTAGTTTTACTCATGCGGCTTTGATGAATGGGATTGGTGGAGGAATTTTTTAATGTGAGAGGGACTCCTTAATTATTTGACGGGTGCAGAGCCAGATAAAGAGCTTGAACCAGCTAGGAAGTGGTCATACTCCTTACGTTATTTGTCTGTAGCATCCTCTCCCTCTGCTCTTTATTCTTTAGACATGGACTGTGTGCAAAGTGTCAGAGTAAATCAGAAAATGCAATTCTGATGCCCTAGCAGCCTCCTCCTGCACCCGTTGTCATGTTAATATTTATAATCTATTGGATATGCAGATCAGAAGTATAACAATGGCTGGCATGTTACATGTTTGGTTGATGGTTAGACTTGATGATCTTGAAGGTCTTTTTCAAGCTAAATGATTGTATGATTCTATGTTCTTGACTACTCCTTTGGTGCACTCCACTTAACTGTTTTACACACTTTCCTGATGAACCTACTGTCATTTCACTGTACCATGCTATTGTTGGACATATATGTCCTGTAGGCAGCAGTGACATGTGGATCCCTGCGCTTGTCTGTGAGCAACAAAAGAAGATGCAGGTAGGTTTTTGGCACATTTTACCCCAGCAAATGCTTGTTCTCAGTTTTGTTTGATTCTTTTTATGCATGTTGTACTGCAAACAGCATGATCAGCCTCTTAATGTTCAGTTAGCCTTATGAAAGGACAGCCTTTTGTTCCACCTTTCTTTTCATTAAATTTCATATCAGATTGAGCTTTTAGGATACAATGCAAAATCTGGCCTCAAACATTAGTTTCTGTTAAGATTCTGAATTTGGAAGTCAACTGGCAGTTCTGCTGAGGGATGAATGGGGCAGAACAAAATGGTCTTTGCCTTGCTGTCATGGTAATGGCAATGAAGTGCTGATAAGTAACAATATGCATCTGTGTGAGTTAACTCCTTATTTATCCTTAAGGGAGAAGTGCTCTGGTGTAGAATAATAATATCTTTCTCATAAAATTTTGAAGCCAGCCTAAGGATTTAAATTAATAAAGAATGATATTCTTGTATAATAAAATGGGTCACAAATGGGACATGTTCATAACATTCTAGAAGATTTGGGGACCATGACTACAGAACTATCATCTGAATTCTGTTACATGCAGTAGGGCACTTGTACAAAGGACAACCCCAAAGTTGGGGTTTTTTTTTTACAGTGTGTGTGTGTATGCACATATATATGTCTCTTTTTCAGTTTTGTCTTCTGTTCTTTTAATGTCAGCTCTGTCTTCTCTTAGTCTGTGAACTGTCCTTTCTGGCCTTTGAGAGTAGCAAGCTGTGTTTGTGCATTAAATCAAGTAATTGCACCTAGACAGATTTTGTTCTTGGTTTAGCCAGAGTGCTGTTTTAAGCAGATTTAATTTTAGGGTAACTTTCAACAGCTACTATAAGGTAGGGTCCAGCTGGAGGGCTGTGTTCAGTCCTCAGTTCTCACACAGCCTTTCTGTGCAGCCATGGGCGAGGCACTTTCTGAGCTGGAACTCTCTCCTTGTTAAAACAGAGATGCTGCTTCCCTAGTGCACAGAGGCACGGGGACACTTTCCTTTTGCTTTTGAGGAATTTGGATTCTACCACGTTGAGCTTCACTTGAGTCTTTTCAGAGACTAACCAAATCTGTTCTTGGCACCACTCCAAGTTAAACTTCAACTTACCTTGGTAATTTCTGAATTGCATGCTGGCATATTTTCTGTTACGATCATTGTACTTCTAAAGCACACTGCTAACTGATCAAACCTTGTCACCCCATGGTTTTTTTGATACCTTTTAGTTTCTTCTGTCACTCTTATCTATTTTTTACTACTTTCCTTTAATTCCTTGCATGCTATTTAACAACACTAAAGCTGTAAACCTTGCATTTATTGTATTTTCCAACTTGATTATGTTTCAGCCTGTTGGCCAACCCTTTTTTCAAATACTGTCAGACGTGTCACTGTATCAACAAAAATAACCTCAACTGCCAAACTCCTGACTCCAGTAGTTAAATCATAATTTAAATGTGCCACTTCCATTATTTACATTACTTCCCAGATAAGTTTCATCTTGAATTCCAGATTTTGAAACCACATTCCAAAGCACTGAATATTTTTGCTCTTCTCTTTTTCCTTCTGGCTAGGATTATCTTGTGCAGATAACTTTTTCTGATGTGAAGGAGACCAGAGTAATGTCCATATGCAAAGCCAGCCCTTGAGTGTAGTCCCTACTTTGCATCGTTCCCTGTTACACACATTTGTTCATTACACCAATGTAAGTGTCAGTTAAACTCCCATACATCTCCAAATGGCAGTGGAATACTTTGCTATCAGATCCAGTGTTTAAGGGAAGTTGTCTTGATTTGTGTGATTAGTAAATGATGTGGTGCTTCTCACCTCAAGACTATTGTTCAAATTGAGCCTGGCTAGTAGCAGAAAGTAAATTGCCATCTATAATCTCACCCAGCCCCTGTGGAAAAAACTTCAAACTGTTGTAAATTATTCTTGTTAGCAGAAAGGAGAAGAGGGCAAGGGCTGAAGTACCATTTTGTATACTGCCTAGGACAGAACTCTAATATACAAATTGGAATTGCCACACTTTTTGTGGAACTTTTTTTTTTTTTTGTCCAGTGGTGTGAGAGAAAGGATTGTAAATAGTTTCTACTACAGATCATCTTGCACTGCAAAACTTGGAAGCAGATCTATATCTTTTAGATGTCAAAGTTTTTTCATCTGCATCTGTCCTTAGCTCCCACATGAGATTAATCAGGCATTAGGACTGAATCCACTTTAGAGAAGTGGGACAAGATTTAGTAAATAAATAAATTAATTAAAAAGTCATGGTGCACAAATTAAAGATTCTTACAGAGTTGCAGCATTTGTATACCATATCTTCAAAGCTGGAGTAGTTTGCTCACTGGACTATGACACAGTACTGAGTTTGCATGTTTTAGAGTTGCAGTGATGAAAAAGAGAAGGGCTTTTTCCCTAAATTTTGTTCAGTCAGTGTGTTTGCTTTACCATCAACACTCTTGAGTCGGCTGTGCATCTTTGTAAAGCCGAAAGGGGAGAAGTGACCTCTATGTCAAAAGAGCCAGCTCTCACAGCACCTCACTTGTGCCTGGGCTGTTGGTTGTAAAATGGAGACTGTAATGTTCAAAAGCTCTCATTTAGCTCATGAACCCTCAGATTTTTTGCTCACAGTATTGAGTCCAGACAAAGGACAGCAATCTACTGGTGCTGCCAGCTAATGGATGTTCCCTGTTCTTTTGTTGCTGGAGTTTTAGGGGGTGGACCAAGCCCTTTTGGAACCTAAAGCAGTAAGCTGCTGCAGACAGACTGTGGCAGAGGGGCTCTGGGTTACTGAAGGTAGTTTTCCTTACAGGCAAGTGCTGCAGGAAACTAACAGAAGTAACACTGACTGTTTAGGTCATGCCTGCACTGGGGTTTTTCCACAGTCTAACTTCAGGCACCTAACTCTGGTGATTATGGGGCTGAAGGCTCCCGTAGGGTCAGTGGGACACCTATAGCTTCCCTGACAACTTAGGCACCAAGGCTGCTGGCTTAGGGACCCGAGCTGGATGCCTAAAGCTAAACAGTGAGACTAGCCTCTTTAGCCCAGGGTCTAGTCCAACCACAGAGCAAAATACCACTGCTGCTAACTAAATGAGGTACTTCTTCAGCTGTTTCTTTAGTGCTGAGCACATACCAGCACCCTGAATGCATGGTGGAAAGCATTAACACAGCTTCAATGTCCTGGAACTGCAAGCCATTATCAGAAACTCTCCAGCCAACCACAGCCTTTTTGGGGGTTGGCTGGTGTCACTGAGAGCTGTCTCTGTATCTTTCCCCTCTTTTTTTTGGATGCCCCCGCAGGAGCAGGAAGACTGTAGTCTCAAACAATCCCATGTATAAGTATAGAATATTTTTTCTTCCTATGCCTTTCTACCTATTGGCGAATTAAAAGCTTGTGCAAAAAGAAACACTTAAGATGGGAGGACCGAAGATGTCAAGCCTCATCTGTTCACACACTCTGCTACAGCCCCAAATCTGCTGCTGTACAGAGTGCCCCTCTTTGGAGTCCTGGGAACCTCAGTGAGGAAGAGGATGAGGTTGCTCACCCTGTACGTTGCTCAAGCAAGAATAGGTGCCAAAGTCAGAGTCAGAATCCCAGGACCTGATATATCATGGTGTATTGTTAGCTGTGTTTGTTTTGGGGGCTTTTGGTAATTTTTCTTCTAGGTTTTTGTCTCTCTATTTAATTATCCTTTTCATTACTGATTTCCTGACTTAATCTGAATGTGCATAAATCTCCACCATAGATTTATCATCTCTATAGAAAGCGCTTTCAGAGTGGTTGTGCAGCTTCCCAGAAAAGGGACACTGTTGGAAAATGAAGCTTTCAGATTCAACAATAAGCCTACTATTATGCTGATCTTTGCCAAGCTTTCCCTCACTTCTTTCCCATTTACTACAAGAGTGAGCTCAAGGCTGCTTTTTGTTTGTTTTTGAACTTCAGTCATTCTTAAGTGTTTACCACCCTGCTCAAGTCCGCTCACTCTAAAACATTAGACACCACAAGATACTGCTGCATTGCTCCTGGAATCAGAAAATGCTCAGGTTCTTTTTTGAACTGCATGTTTCTGTGAAGGTTTTAACCAGCCTGTTTGCCAATCTTAAAAAAAAGTAAAAATAAAAATCTTAAAATATTGTACTTTGACTGTCAGAGTCATTTGAGGACACTGTATTTTTAACCAAATGTAAGATCTCAGAGCAGCAGTTGAAATTACCTTTGATATAAATAATCTCATTGCAAAACAGATTTTTGTTTATAAAGTATATAGTCTGCATGCTCATAACTATTTAATCAAATTCAGGCCTTGTCTGAGCAAACATAATGGCCATTAACTTATGTGTGGGTTGTGAATTATCCTTTTCAAATTTGACCTGTAGCTTTGAAAGCCAAAAAAGCAGTCTTCCTTGATTTTTTTGCTTGGCATCACACATGCAAATGCAGGGGCTTTTCTATTTCTGAAAATTTTCTGAATGTTGAATACAACTTTCTGCTGATAACATCTAGAAACCCAGCCTCTCTAGGTTTTTGGACCATTGTGACTGACCATCAGAATTTTTTATAGTTATCACGAATCTTCTTTTTCTTCTTTCCATGTTGATACTCTATATAATGCTCTTTATGACTCCACACAGGTCCCTTGAAAGGACTTTCTGTCTTTTCTTTGCTTGGCAGCTTTCTCCTAAGCCGAGCGTGTAAACATCTATTTCCTGAAGACATATCCCTGTTAATCACTTCTCGTGCCTCTCTTTGAACTTCTCTTCATTAACGTTGCAGTTTTTAACTGCAGTTAACAAAAGCCAGGATAAAATGTTATTATCAGCCCTTCTCCTGGCTTAAAAGAGCCATGTTATGTTTATGCCCCAGATTAGCAACTGCTGTACAACATGAGCTACGTAATTTGCTGTTTTCTGTATCTTCACCCTCAGATCTGTTGCCAGACCACTGTGACTGTACCAGTTTGTTTCCAAATCTCTGTGTTGAATCAATTTCCCCCTGTTGCGAGCCAGAAACAGTTTTGTGCCAGGGGAATTTCAACTGATTTAATTTGTTGCCAATTAACAAACTTACAATCACTGATTCTGGTATTGAAACCAATAAACAAATACATGCTTAGAGACAAACAAATGCATACTTAGAGAGACACACCGCAGCTCCCCTCCAGACACCTGTCTTCCCTGCTCTGTGGTCTCCAGTCCTGTCGCTGCACATGGCACCCAGTCCCTTTGGTGAGGGAATGGGCCTCACCAAATAGCAGGAGGTGAGGCTTTGTAGCTAGTGCATTGGGCAGGACTTGGAAGACCTGTGTCTCATTTCTGCAGCTGGGAAGTTCTCTGCACCATTTCTTCCTGTGCTGCTCTCTCTTATCTGTAAGCCAGGAAAAATGGCAGTGACCTGCTTTGGGGAGTACTGTGAAACTGATTGCTGAGAAGCAGTCCAAGAGGGCATGGTGTTACTGATGTAACTGAAACTTTGGAGTCTGTCAGTCTTGTGGGAGCAGTAGGTATTTGAAGAAGCAAGGAGATAGAACAATTACACAGGGATGTATTTTATTACCTTTGCCTTCAGTTGTTTCCTGTTCCATCCCTAGCCCCAACAGTAATCAAGTGGCTCAGGATACAAAACCGTATCATGGGTGGCAGTGTGTTCTTCCCCTTCAGAAGCAATGAATTTACAAAGGTGGTGTTGTGACATGCCCCTGGATTACTGCAGCTCATTCTCTGATGTTAGAGTATGTCACATCAGTTTTCAATGTCCTTTTCACGACACGTCACCAGCTGCCAGAGCTTCAATATCAATTGGATCTCAGTTAAAAAAATCTTTAAAGAAAAGGGGAGCGGTATTTTTAGCCCAGGTCATTCAGTGGTCGGGTGTGCAGGGAAGTTTCATAGAGTGAGTAGAATAACAGATTACAGTGCCAGGTTGGAGACAGGGAGGTTGCAAGAGAGCAAGAAATCATTAAGGCACCTTTACTGCCAAAGTTACTACATTGTACAGTTACACCTGGAGTATCTCATAATCTTTGTCATATACACCGAGGTTTGGAAAATCCTTTCTTCTTTTTCAGATGGGAAACTGAGGCCCAGAGAAATTAAATGAGTAGTCTGTGGTCACATCAGAAATATGACCACGGTTGTATAGGAGATACTGTGAACTGAGGATTTAATGCAAAATTCAAAGTCAGTGCTCTGACCAGGCCACCTCACTTCCAGTATAGCCCAAAGGTTCAAGCTGGGATGTTTAATTGTTGTTGATTATCATTTTACCTTTATCAATGAATAACCTCTGCAGAGGAACTGAACGCTGCAACGTGTTGACCATAAGGTTCATGCTGCTATTTGGCATGAGCGGAAGATGAGAACTAAACTCTGGGCAGCTGGTGTCCTGTTTTTGAAAATGTAGGCTCAGCATACAGCCAAATATACTGCAAGTCAATGCAGATTGGCACATTTGCTGCAAAAATTAAAAAGCTAGTGGGGTAATGCTAAAACTCCTTCAACCCTGATATGGAATCTGTGGCAGCTTGTTTGGAGATCAGCTTCTAGATATTGGCCCTTTATTCCCTAGAAAAAAGTTGGCAGACATTGCATCAGTCTCTGTATGAAGGGGTCCTGTTTCCTGAAGATTTGTTTGAGGCAGCCATTCGTGATCCTCACTGCAGAATATTCATGATCCCTTCTATGTTCCTGTTCCAGCCTCTACTTCCAGTTGCTGTGGATGGCAATTTCCTTGTGCCAGCTTTTTCATGCAGCTGCAGGCTTCCCAAAGCCGTTATTCCTTCTCTATTGGTTTACAACTCAGCCTAGTACTTAGTGTTTTCCTCACTTGTGTTTAGTACCCAGACAACTCACCCTCAAAACTGTCCATATACACCATTTCTCACCAACAGTGGTGGATGAAAAAACCCCAGGAATTAATTTCAGTGTACACAAGGTACAAAAACTTTATTGGAAAATACATAAAAAGTAGGCCACTTGATTTTTGTTGAACTTTTCTGTAAATAAATTTACAGTTCATTTTGAATAATTAACTTTCTCTAAGTTGCTACTTTTTAAAAAGTCAAAAGTAAAGATATGGAATGAAGTTGCAGCTCAGGTTTTTCTTCCCACTACACTGTCACACAAAAACCTAAGCTATTTCTGGCTCTTCTTATTTTTAGATTGTTCTTCATATACCATCTACTGTCATTGAAATTAATGAGAAAATAAAAAGAGTGACCTTTGGCTGAGCACATACAGTTTATGCATGAGCTAAACAGCAGGATCCTTTTTCATTCTTCTTTTTCCCACATTCTCTTTCTCCCTGCTCTCCCTCATCCAAATATAATTTGTAAAGCCTTTAGAGCCTTTCATCCTATGTGTTTCCACTGTGTTCTTTTAGATGAGTCTCAGGTCCATGATTCACATCTATCCTCTTGTGCTGAAAGGTCAGCGGCACCCTTGTTTTATGAATATAATGCACCATTCTCTTGAACTTCAGAAGCATTTCCAAAACTCCCAGGCAAAATTCATACAGCTCAGGGTGCAGATAATGTCAGCAATACTATAAAGAGTGCTCTCCGAACACAAATACGAGCCTGGACATTCAAAGTGACGTTGTTTAAAATAAACCAGTATTTACTTAGGATCTGAATAGTTTTGAAGATATGATTCCAAATGAAATGTTAATTCTAAACCTGTGGCCTCACCGTAATGTCGAGTATCTAATTCATGCCCAGCTTTCTGCAGCAGGTGGACGAGCTCATTCAACAGGTACTCATTCCATGAAGCCTCTGTAACTGAACAGAGCAGAAGCTGCCGAGCGAGGTTCGCCTGGGCACCACCATCATGGAGTACTATGTGCTGTCACACTGAGGTGGTTCTCTGCCAGCCCACCTGCCTGCCACGAGGAAGTGCTGCCAGCTCTGCCTGGTTTGGAGGGTGGGTTGGATACGTACTATTATAAATCTCACCTTGAATTATTTTCCATGCTGCAGTTTGGGAATCCTTAGTTGAAAATAGAAAGGACCGAGTGCTGCCTCCAAACTGTGTCTGAAGGTGTATGAAGTTAGTTTTCTGGCTGAGGGTAGGGAGTTCAAGTAGAGGTGCATTACGACCAAGAGTGTCTCCTTCGCGTTAGCAGGGGAAGAGGTACGCAACGATTTTGAGAGGAAATGCTATGATTTTCCAGTACTTGCAGCTGACGTTGCTAACAAAAATGAGAACTGCTACGTGTTTGGGTTAAGGGAAATGCTGATGATGGTGTAAGACGCCAATAGTGATACTAAGTCCAGATTACAGCTGTTTATGGAAAATTTGCTCTGACTGTTTTAGTTCCAAGCGTGCAGTTGTACCTCCACATCCTAGCGTGTAAGTGGATGGTTATTTATTGCTCCTTCAGCTTTGTATTAGCAACCCTGACTACGTGTTCTCTTTGGAGCTTTTAGGCGGTATTTTAAAACATCGATTACCGAAGCACCGGCGTTGAGTTTTAATATTCTGGTTGTCTGCTACGGGTATTCGCAGATAGGAGGATTCGTACGCTGGCAATGATTTACGCTGCCTGTTGCCTTTTGCTTAGCGAGGAGAAGTTCTTGAGTGGGTCTCGACAGGAGGACTAGCGGTGTCGCTGCGCGTCGTACGCGGCGAAGGGGGCACTCGTAAATTAGGAACCCGCTGCAGAAGCACATCACCGGAACCCGGGGGGCTGCTCTCCGTCCCACCCAACTCTTCCCTTCCCGTCCGGCACCCGGGACGCGCTCGACACGCGTTGTGCTGTCGGAGCCGGGCTTCGGGCAGCCCGCCAGCCCGGCTCCCGAGCGTCCCGGCGGAGCGCCCCGTCCCCCGCG
>NW_010972437.1:4276975-4379053 GCF_000737465.1 Haliaeetus leucocephalus
CCCCGCCCGGCGCGCGCCGGGACCGGCTCTGCGAGCGCCCGGGAGCCGCTGGCCGTGACTCGCCCGCTCCCGCCGCTCCGCCAGCCCCCGGGCGCCGCCGGAGCCGAAACTGGGCTGGGCTGGGCTGTGCCGTGCCGTGCTGTTCAAGGCTATTCGGTAACAGCCTCGGTCGTAAATGATTAACCGCACGCCCGGGGAACAGGGAGCCGGGTCTTTCCGAGCGCAGCCGTTTATCCCCGGCTGTCTTCGCGGCCAGACGCGCTGAGCCAGCGGTACGTTTGTTCCTGAAATGCTGCCTTACGTTTTTGCATGGGCTGTGAAACGCTGCTGCGAGTGCTCACATGCCACAAGGTAGGGATGAAGGTTGCGGTGCCCTAGCTACTGTTTCTGCACGAATCCATCTGTTTGAGGACTTGTTTTATCCGCGCCAAGGCAAAAGACCACTATGGTGGCAGGGGTTTGGTTTGGTTGGTTTTTTTAACGTTCGTTGTCTTTTTTACTGTGCGTGAAAAAAAATTTAATAATTAGGTGTGGAATCCGCTGATAAGCAGTGGCAGCTGGCAATATTCTTTTATTCTCTGTCAGAATGCAATGTTTCCTTTGTTGAGCTGTAAATGAATAGTGTAAGCTTCTTCCCCACCCTCAGCCTGATCTCATCCTGAGATGTGAATCACTTGTACTACCAGATTTATTTTCTTTAGGAGAGCTAAGAGGCACCACAGAAAATCCATCTATTTCATTCTAGGTCACATTCCCCTGGATTGATTTGGTTGATTTCAGCTTGAAAATGTGCTTCAAGGCAACTAATGATCTTCCATGGGAATTCTTTTCTGTTAACTTTCAAAGTTGAATTACCAGTGTATGTGTAAAACATCATTCTTCTGTTTCTTTGAGCTCCTGAGGCAGCCATAAAATATTTTCCAAAACATGATGATTCAAGGAAGGTAAACTAAAAACTTTCCAAACAGAAAGTGGAAAAGACTGCTGCATGCAGAATGTCAAGGTTAACTAGGAACGTATTTGCACTGACCATGAAAGAAATCCGGGGTGATAACCTGTTGAATGCCACTAACTGGAGTCTTCAAGCTGCTGTGAACAGGACACTGTGTCCTTGCCACAACTGTTTCCGTGAAAGCAGTCGAACTGTGTAAATGCAGAATGATTTCCAGGCCAGAACAGGTTCTGATGAATTTTGTGAGGCGCCATCACAATCTGCTGGAGCTGAACACTGCTGCTAGGCTGTGAGTGTTCTCCTAATTATGTTATGGGACTTGAAGGAGTTTGGTGCTTTATGAGAACAGCAGGATCTGTTAAATGTAAGGAGACACCAATCAAGATAAGGCTTGTACTGTGTCAGGTGCTGTATAAACATGTAGGGAGGTAAGGTCACAACTCTGGGAAATTTACCGTGTAAGAAAGTGTTATGATTAAGATGAAGTAAATTAAGTACCCTTCAAAATGTTCTCAGGGTTACACTTAAATGAGGGGGCTGTTTCCACAGTCCTTATGCCTAGGCATATGCCTAAGAAGGAACATGTGCTTGAGAGTTATTGTTTTGGCTGACATATAGTAACAAGCCTGAAAATTGAACGCAAGCATGTCCAAGTACTTTCTGAGTTAAGGGAGGTTTGGTTCTGAATCTAGCTCAGTTTTTCTTATCTAGTCTTTCTTGCTCAAAGAAATGGAAATGAGGCTATGTCAGGACACTTTGCAGCCATTTCTGAAATTTTAAGGAAATACCTGTCCAGAACTGAAATCAGTTTGGGCCCATTTTTAAGAGAAAGCACAACAAGATTCCAACAGCCTGCAATGTTTTTTATTTTCTTTGAGCTTTCTTCTAGCAATGGTGGAAGTACCAAAGCTGTGCCTGTCTGCAGTTGTAGGCAACCTGTATTTGGTATTAATTCCCCCAGGCTGTTGTATTTGTGTTCCTTTTCACCCACACTAGTTCCCTCTGTTGTCATTCTAGGGACTGTATTTCCTAGGATGTTTTCAGAGCCCATGTCTCAGAGGTCTTTGGACACTGTTAAGTAATGCTAGTCTTGCAGAATACAAAAAAAATCCTCAATCATTTTCTCCAAACAACCTGGTGTGGTGCTTTACACATCTAAAGGAAAGGTCAAACTCCACTTTTCACAGTGCACCAGAGGATAAAAGTAAAGCTGCATAACAATTGGGAGCAGAAAACCCAAGAGCAAGGAGGCTTTGCACAAAGATCAAGGGAAGAAAAATAACTTATAGTTTAACTGTTAATTGTAGTTACCTTGTAGTTAACGCTAAGGATTTTATTGCCCATGTTACTCTGGGGAAATATGACTCCATATCTATGGCTGGTGCTACTGTCTCGTCCATCCTCCGTGTTTTTCTGCACTGTTCCAATCCTCCAGTTTCTCTGTTCTTCCTCCTGCCTTTTCTTCCCTCCTCAAATGCTTCATCAGCTTTCTTGCAGTTTTGTCTTTCATGTACAAAAACGAACAGTAGTGAAATAGTAAACTTCAATAGCAAAGTGCCTTTATTTTAGACTGGGTACCTTCCCCTGCTAATAGTTATTTGAAAGCAACAGTCCATAGTATTATCAAAGAATGTGGCCCTGAACTTCACTGAGATTAGCAGGGGGCTGTGCAGTTCTTATCTCTTTACCCTGTTTGTTTCTGAGCACCTTGAGCTTCAAGAAGACGGTGCAGTGTTGTTTTGCCTTTACTTTGCATTTGCAAGATTCTCTTTACAGTCCTGAGGACTATAAGCTCATGTTTTACAGAGTGTGAGATGATGGGATGTGTAGTTACATTGGGGGTATATTTGGCATAGCAGGACTTTTACTTCCGGTATATATCTGAAAGTGGTGTCATTGGTGACTCCCGCAGCAAAGATTTTGGCCCTGGTAGGTACTCTCTTGTAACATGCCAAAGACCAGCTTCTTGCCTGATATAATTTGATAGGGCAGTCCGAAGAGCTAAATCCAACTGGCACCTTGACCAATGGTGTGTACAAAATATATTGCTTGATTTCAGGAGTGGATTGTGGGAGCACAGGGAGTATAAATTCTGGGATGCAGCAAAAGAAGCTGGAGAGTGAAAACTGACATTTTTTCTACCGTTTAGTTTCAAAGTACGTGGGTGGAACAGATGGGTGAAGAGGGCAAGTCTGACAGCTGTGACTTTTGTTTCTGAATGGAGGTGCAATAATTCCCTAGTTCTGGATATGGATTAGAAGAAATCTGGTTTTGCTTATTAGCCCTCACTGTCTTTCTTGCTGAAAATTCGTCCATATGAAGCTTGTTTAGAAACTCTGTAATGAAATCATATGTGCAAATCCCATTTTGTGTGTGTGTGCATTTGCGTGTAAAACCTGAGAACTGAAAATGTGATTGGGGCAGGTGGAGAAGTAAAACATTTCTTACTTCTCAGAAGTCATCAGCAGATGTAATTGACCCTTTTTTTGTGAGAGACTTCTGAAACAGACTTCAAAATTAGAGAGTCAAATGCTGGTTTCTCAATATAAAAAGTGTCTTTTTGTTGAATAGGCCACCATATACTTTGTGGGCGATGGCAAATTTGCTCAATTACTAAAGTGATTATTAAGCAACAGTAACAATGCTTTCACTCAGTATCCCAGTGCAATTATACTTTTCTAGATCTTGTACCAAAACAGCTTCTGACGATTTTCTGTTTAGACAAGGCAAATAGTGCTGCAGACCCTAATTAGGGTTTTGGAATAAAGTCAAAACTCTGCATGTGTTTTAAACTTCTCTCGTAAAACAACAATGATATAGAATGCCTGCCCATCTTTTTGTAATACAAAAAAGACTAATCTAAAAATATGCTCTGCATATACATAGTAGGAAAGGTTTGTGGCATAACATTTTCAAAGCCTGTTCTTTTCTTGGTTTGCTCTTAACTGAAGCTATACAGTTTCTTCAAAAACCATGAGTTACAAATGAATCTGCAATACTTTGTGACTCCTTGTCCTTTTCCTTCAGACAAAAGGCCCTTTCAATCCATTGTGGAACAGTCACCAATTCTCATGTGGTCATTCAAGAAAAGGATAGTGATTGGCCTTCATAATAGGCCTTTCAATACTCTTTCTAGTGGTTTGCTGACTGAAAAAAATGCCTATGTCTGTGTACTGTGTCCAGTGTTTAAATTACTGATGAATCTAATCTCCCAAGTGTTGAAAAGGTAAGAGTTAAAATGGCAAAGAAACCTCACCTGTTTGTGAATACCAGTGTGCTGGTGCTCAGATTTGGGGACAGATTTTGGCCTGTGTAAACTGGTACAGTTTTATTTGATGTTGATTGGCTGAAGGTCTGTTCTGTTTCTTTTTTTTTAAAGTGGTAACTTAAACTGCTGTTTCTGTGAACTGTGCTTCTAAGAGGGCTGATGCTGTTTTATGTTCTGAGTGGCGTTAAGCAGTGTTATCTGTTTGTGCTGTGCAAGGCCAAGTGGACTGTGAGTATGATTTCTTGGGAGGTGACTATCCTCGGAAGTTGTGGGTGTGTTTTAAGTTAGCATTAAAGAAGCTGCTACCACTGTTGTGTTGACAGTGCAGTCTCACTGAGTTGTTATCCTTCTGTGCTGGTAAGGCCAACCTGCCTGGCAGTGTTTCAAAATAAACACCCCACATTCAGGGCAGGTAGGCTGGTGTTTGTTGTCCCAACCTTATGCAAAATCCATGCAAGGATTTATGGTGTTTGACTGAGTCTTACCTGGAACAGCATCAAAAGGTAGTGTTTGTGCTATGAGACATTTCTGAATTATGCTAGTTCTTCAGGATCCTGGTTGATTTTGTTAGAAACCTGTGCAGAGCTTGCCCTGAAGGTTCAGTGCTGGAGTGTCTGCCTGAGTGCTCTCCGTGGCACGTGGCTTTTATTGCTGCTGAAGACTGATGCATGCTGACAGCTAATGGGGTGGCAGATCAGGATTTGAGGCTTTCTTTTTTGTTTAGGTACAACTGCCAAGGAAGAGTATTGGGCTCCGGAGGACTCTGAGCTCAAGCATATACTCGAATAGTCATTTCAGACTGAATTATTTTCTTAGTAATATGTAAAAACAGCTTTCAGTATGTACTGTCCTACACACATCCAGTTTATGGCTTCCACTTCTGCACTACACTTAAACTATCTACTTTTAGTATTTCAATTACAGTGCTGTGTATGGTTCTCTGTGTAAAATTAAATGCAATGAAAGCCTTGCACGTGTAGTCCGGGTGTGGTGGTACTTCTGAGTGGGAATATATTCAGAGACTGTGGTTTATACTAGTGGTGGAAAAATCTACAAGTCCCAAAATGTCATCACTGTGGGACTTCTCCTTTCTGTGTTGATGGAGGGAATGACTATCTTGTGCAGTAATACTAGCCTGTGCAGAATTTGATTTAATGATCTTTAGGACTCAGTCTGAATGAAATGTTGCCTTTTTTGTAATTCTGTTTTCCAATAATAACTTAGTGCTGGCTAGAAATTGTTTTGAGTTGGCTGGTTTGTTAAGCTGCTGGCATGAAGTTGTGCTTTGGTGTTAGGATCAGAGCTTGTACTCCTTACTCTGGAGTTGATGAGGGGAGGGATGGTGGTGGAGATAGACTGCTTGCACAGCACTCAGGCGGAGAGAGGCTTCCCCATCTGTTCCTGCAGCTCCTGAGGTTTCCCATGTACTGCAACCGCTTTGTTACTAGAGTGAAAGAAGGAAACCTACTTCTCATTAAAATCCTCAAAGAACTTGAGGGTTTCTTGCTCCACAATAGCCAAATTATGTTGTGTACAAACACAGTGGAAGCCAGAAAGGATTGTATAATTCATCTGGCCAACAGACAGGCAGCCAGGTCTGAAACCCAAGGGAAAAACAGAGTCAAAAGATCAGGTGTACTGTCAGATGCACAGAGCTGCAGCATGGGTAGGGTGAGGTGTATCTGCCAATGGTGCCCTGAAGAGGTCTGTAGTGTGTGGTAAATACAGATGAACTGGAGCAGCTGCTGTGTAAGAGTGCCTGGAGGCTTGTAGTAGTGAAGAAAGCAGAAGATGGTTGGAAGGAGCCCTGGTGAGGGAGGAAGGTCAGGGAAGATCCCAGGGCCCAGAAGGAGCTCTGGCAGTCGGAAGGCACCAGGTTTTTAAAAATGTCTGTTCAGATACTCAAGTAGGAACAGAAGCTCATGAGGTGAGGGTGAAAGAGGGGAATTACAGGGAATATCTTTTCTGTGTGATGCTAGTACAAACTGAAGGCGTCCCTGGCTCTGATGGGGTATTCCTCAGGTTTGGCCACTTGGTTGAGTATCTGATGGAAATGATGGGCTTGTAGCAGTTCATAAGTTACTGATTTAGAGCCAGATTCTCTTGGGGCTTATGCTCACTGAAATGCACAAGTACAAAGTTTGGCCCATTATCATTACTTCCTTGTCATTCAATTAGAACAGTTCTCCCTTTATTATCTGTTGCTAAAACCACACACCTGTCTAATATCCGTGCTCTTGTGCCTCAGTGATCTACATGTGCTGATTCTTTACCAAATTGCTGGTGGATTGGAAGGTTTTGCAGAAGGCTAGAGAGTATGGTTGGCATACAGTTGATTGCAATAGCTGCATTGACTTTTTTTTTTTAATGTGGTAATTACTATTTTGTCCTAGAAGAAGGAAAATAAATATCCAAACAGTGATGCATTGGGGAATCCTTGAGCTGAGCAGACAGTCAGCTTTACATCAGAAGAACCCTGACTCCCTAGTGTGTATCTGTATGGAAAATGTCATTTTTCTGGCACGTGCTGAAGACAGGAAATCCTCAACATCAATGGAGTGGCATTTTTGTGATACTGGTGTAAAATCAGTATCTTGCCTTATGATCTTTTTAATATTTATATTAAATTCTGCTTTTTTTGTTGTGTAGTTATTTTTTGCACTAAGTTTACTGGGCTTTTTGATATTAGATGGTTCTAATAGTGTACTGTTGGGTCTGCATCACAGTGTGGCCTGTAACATCACAATTTTTTCCTGTTGTGAGGGATACAAGCCCTTCACATGTCTGAAATTGGTGAAGTCTGGGTCCTCTCCAGCTTAGTTTCTTGGGAAGGGATATTTGAAACTAAGGTCCTGTCAGAGCTCTGCATGTATTGGAAGTTTTGCAGCGCTTTTGATGTGAGTAGGAGTTTGGTTCTATGTCCTTAGCCAAGAATATGGCATGAGAGACAGCTATGGAGCAGGCTGCAGCAGTGTGCTGCCTTTCACTGCACTAGTCCTGTGTTTATGTAGTGCTCAGTCCTGAAACTTCTGGCAGTTCTGTGAGAGGGTTCACAGTCCACAGAGTGTTTTGGGATGAAGGGTACTCTATAACTTGAAGAGTTCTATTTTATTTCGTAGCAAAGAGAGTAAGCCTGCAAAACCAAGGAAGTTCTGAACAAGGGCAGGCATTTGGCAGTCTGGAAAGTCACTCTGCTGTTGGCTAATCTGGCAACAGATGGTCATGTATGTAAATTCATCCATTGCGCTGCCATCACTTGACAAAGAATGATGACTTGCCTTTCTCTACGCTAATGGGATGAGTTGAGGTTCCCATGTTAGCGTTTTAACACGTGATTCCCTTCTCTTAAGTTACACTGTATCTGACCCTGATTATTTTACACATTACCCTGTAGATGAGGAAAGGTTGGAAACTTCTAATTGCCTTCCTGGTGTTGGATTTTCAGAGATGTTGAGTGCAGAAGGTTTTAATTGGAATTCTGTGCAGTCAGGTCCCCTGAAGACCAGGCTGTAGGTGAATGGTGGTACCTTGCAAAGCATTTGCATGAGAATTGCCAAAGAGCAAAACCAGATTTATTAAGCTATAACAAGGGGCTTGTTAAATGGAAGAGGGATCATCTTGCAGTTGCAAAGTCTATTAAACTGCAAAAAGGTTAGTCATTACCATTGTTGCATCACATTAAAGGAATGAAGCAATGTAAATGCAAACATTAATTAAACTGAATAGCATACCTTTAAACTATCAGTCACTATTTTAAGTGAATAAGATCTTCTTCCTTTTGGAAAGCCACTCAGCCTGATATTAAAGATTCCTTTTCTGTAAACTAAAAAAGAAAAACTGCAAGTTTGCTGTTACTTGTGACAAAAAAATAGATATTTTGTATCATAGTATAGTGCTCATTCTCTGCTGAACTCAGCCTACCAGGTTCTGCATCCTCACTGAGCTGCCTGCGAAGTCAGAGCCCAGCTCTTCAGAAGTGGTTTAATAGAGGGAAATGGTCAAACAGCATGATAGCAAGTGCTGTTTTTCTACAGTGACAAAAGACCTGGGCAAGGACAACTTATTTTGAAATCTTGGGCTGTAAGGTAGGAGGTGCTTCACCACATATATATGGGAGCAAGGCTCTTGCAGAGCTGCATTCTTCCTGCAGGCCTTACGGCAAGCATGGAGAACCACTGGAACTGGCGCCAGCTGGCAGCTGGGGTGGTTTGGGATGACTGTTGCTGAGTGTGCTGGTTTTGTTGGATTTTGTCTCTAAACAAATTTGGTACCAGACTCCATAAAAGGCTTTGCCTTTTGCTAGTTTAGGATTTTTCTGGGAGGGACCTCAGGGGCTTTTATGCACTACATTTTTGGACATTTTCAGATTTCATTGCTAGCCACAGAGAAGAGCTTTGGGAAGGAATCTGCTGTTAATTGAAATGGAAAATATAGGGATACACAGGCTCTTGAACAGCAGATGGACTTCTTAAGAGACAGGCCATAAATTATTAACCTTCTGTGTTTAATACAAATGTAGAAAGGTAATTGTTCATGGATTAAAGTTTAACCCCCCACCCCCCCCAAAAACCCAACAAAAAGCCACACACGCACGCATGCAAAAAGTATACAAATAAACTGTGTGTAGTTAAAAGA
The DNA here is from genome assembly GCF_000737465.1 of Haliaeetus leucocephalus. Taxonomy (NCBI): domain Eukaryota; kingdom Metazoa; phylum Chordata; class Aves; order Accipitriformes; family Accipitridae; genus Haliaeetus; species Haliaeetus leucocephalus. The sequence goes on from NW_010972437.1 coordinate 4,285,831, forward strand.
AACATCCAAAGAACAGTCAGATGGTGGTGATGAGATGGGAATATATCACCCACTCATATTCAGCACCATCTGAACTCTACTATGTAAGATTTTCAGCACAGGTGATACAAGGAAGTCTAAGAAGTGTATGTATGATCTGTCTTGTCATACATACAGAGATGAAGACCATGTGATTTACTCTGGTCTGATTCTGTATGCTTTTTTACATGACAGCTTTAAATTTTCATGTAGCTTCTTCCTTGAAAGAGTCTACCAGGTTTACCTTCCCACAGCTTGGTCCTGCATCAGGATCAACTTAGGAGGAGGAATGAGGCCCAACCCTTGCCTGTTTCTAGCTGTCTCCCCAGATTGTTTGGAATGCTATTTCCATATTCAGGATATACACTGAAACCTGGAGCCATCCAGGAGTCTATTTGCTTTTGATGAGTATCTGGGGGGGGTAGTGTGTGTGTTGTTTTTAAAACAAAATATGAAAAAATTAGATTATGTTAATTTTTGCCTCAAAGTGGCTAATGAATCCAAGCTGACAATGTGTATAAAAGATTTGGCCTGAAGTCATGTGAAATAAATGAGTTCTCATAATTCCTTGAAAGGAGAAGCCAAGAAGAGAACTGCTAATAACATCCTAACCATTATGTGTTAACAGCCATGTGATAATATTCATGTGATTATTGACAGATGTGAGCATTCCTCTGTGAGAAACATAAAGAGCTTAAGTGTATTGAACCTCTTTTCACCAAAATGACAGGCCATCAGAAGAAAAACACTTATACAGAGAGTGCATCTTTCAGAGCTGTTATAAAAATGGCTCTGCAATTCCATTTCATATGCAATATATACGTAAAGAGTAGGGCCAAAGCAACACCTTGATCTCTGGAAAATTGTCTGTGTTGCTGATAAATGTTGGTTTCTTAATTTCTCTTGGGGCATTAATTCTGTGGAATTCCTGTTTTGGTTGTACAGGAATTGATCTGCCAGTTTCTGGGTTTGTCTCTTCAATCATGTATTTTTTCATTTTTTTATGTAACAGTGCTCTGTTCTATTGGTTTAGGAAATATTTATTAAGCAGCCTTGATTGCAGGTCCTGCCCAGCTCCAGCTACATTGCCTCCCTCATCCTGGCTCCCATGCTGGGGCTTTACCTTAGTCAGGTTTTGAATTATTATTTGATTCATTGTTGGGTTTTTTGTTTGCTTTTTTTCCCCAGTGGCTCTTATCCCTTATGCTCCCATGATATCATAGTAGTCAAATTTAGGTCAAAGTAGTATCCTAAGGAGAGGCTGTTTCTAGAAGTCTTCTCTTACTTAAATGCCAGGTGTGTGAGAGGGACCAGCTAATGGTATTTCTGGTAAACTGTTGGACTTTATATTCTAGTACCAGACTTTATAATCTACTTCTGTCTTCAGGCTTTTAAATTTTATTAAATATTATTTTTATTTTATATAATAAATAATATAAAATAACTATATATCGATATATTTAGACATACCTAAAGTTTGAAGGTTTTCCTTCAATTTCTATGATCTTTTTACTTAACCGTAAGCCATCAGCACTGAAGGAGGACTGTTTCAGCGGTTTCATGTTTGTTCCTTAGCGAGCTAATGTTAGGTACTGTGTTCTATGGTAGTTCATGTTCCTTTTTTGCAGTTGCAACATGTTTATTTTTGGGGGTGGGGACGGACAGATTGGTTGTGTCAGAAGACTGCACTGAGGTTTTCCTTTATTCCCTCACTTCTGCTGGAAGTTCTGAGAATGATCATAGGGAATTGGGTAAAAATTTGGCCTCTAATACAATGAAGAATGGCTGTTTCACTTTTATCTGCTCCCCTTTTTAAAATATGAGAGATTAAAATAATTTTTCCCACCTACCACCCCCACATATAAAATGCCTTACCCATATAAAAAGTAATTGTAATGCATTGAAAAAAACCATGTTTCTTCTCATCTCCTTTTACTTTCTCTTCAGAGAAGATGTAGTTAAAAGTAATTAAAGTGTATAATGTTTTGAAAGTCTTCTACTCTAAATAGGAATTGAAATTAAAATTTTAAAAATCTGTATTTTTTTCTTTCCTTTTTTTCTTTTTTTCTTCCTCCTAAGCTCATTCCTGGAAATCATGTGATGCCTCCAGTCAATTCTGCATGCATAGTAGCATGCACCGAACACACCATTTCTGATCTAGTGGGTCTTAGTCCTTTAGGTATGGCAGGTTCCTATTCAAATACTGCTGGCAGGACATAACTGTGAGGAGTGACAGCAGTGGATTTTCAGCCATGCTTTAGGGCTGGCTTGAATACTGATAGTTCACTGTTAGCATGACTTTTGTTAAATGAGGCATTTCATTATATACAAGATGTGAAAAGATGTAATAATTTCACTCTTATTTTGTAACTTGGCAATTCTGCTTTTAATAGCCAGCTTTTACAATGTGCTGTAGTCCTGAACATACACTAGGAGTTGCTTGTATGCCTTCTCAAGTTCATTGACTTAAGTAATTCACTAGGAGAAGAGATGCACTTATGTAGTAAGGTGGCTGAGATAAATTTTAATTTTTAACATATTGGTGATCAAGATGAATATGAGGTGGTCAGGCAGCATGCGTGTTCGAAATCTGCAGGTATGGATGTTAAGGTATTTGTTGATATGTGAAAGCTTCAGTTGTTCATACCGGGGACTAGAGTTAAAAAGATGATGTTGCGTTGATTTCATGGGTGATGTGAGCAAAGCCTATACCACTTAGGTCCATCGGTGAAAGTCAGGAGACCTTGGAAACAAGAAAGATAGGTTGTAGCCATGTTTCTTTTTATTGTGCCCCTCCCCCCTTCTACTTAAGCAGCAAAAATCTTAGGAAATAAAATGGAAAATAAATAACATCAATGTACTGTGAGTTTGCAGAGCTAAAACAAACAGAAGTCTGATAGTTTGCCAAAGCAAAGGTTGGGTTAGAGATCATAGCTTGGCCATGTTGCATGCACGTAATGCTTTCCATGCAACTTTCTGTCATTAAATCTAACATGTTACTTTTTTTAGTTTACCATAAAATATGCAGACTATGTCTTGTGGGTGAGTGGATATTACTGGAACAAACTTTACTCTTGGTATCTCAAAGGCACTTGGAGCAGAGGTGCCAAGTCATAAGTCAGTTCCTGAGGCTCCATGTCAGCAGTAAATACATGTTTGTTCCTAGATAAGTAAATACAGACAGGAATTCTGAATAAATGATCCATACAGAAGGTGCTATGCCAATAAACTGAGGCAAACTCTGATTTCCTTTAGCATAGGGTGTATCTGAGTTCTCTGAAGGCATTCCAGATTTGCACCAGCACTCACTCACTTTTAACCAAACTCATTAGCAGAAAAGAAAACCAAGCTGTATTTTTGCTTTATTTTAGCCAAATTCCTTCATAAGTAAAAGACTGACACAATTGTTTCAGCTGAAGCCCAGGCCAAAATATTTTAAATCATCAAAGAAACAGTAAGTTCCAGCATGAGAAGTTTGCTTCAAAACTTTAGGGGGTTTATTTTGTTGCTTGTATGTCATTCCCATGAAAATGCTGCTTTGACGTACAAATTAGTGTTTCATGGAACCTTGTGTCTCAGTGCTGAGAGTGCTCTGTGTGCTTTACTTTGTGATGTGAAATACCACATGGGGATGAGATCTCATTTATGCTTGTGACTGAGTCTGACCAAGCTCCCCTGGGTAATTTTGTTCCTCCTTCCTATTAAAACTTCAAAAGAGGCTGGAGTTATATTTACATTTGTAAATTGATTTCATTATTTATTTTTGTTCATTATGATCCCATTCTTAGAATTCATATGCAACCAGAAAAGAAGGTATTTCCCATTCTAAATGGAGAGAAATAAGGATTGGAGTTTTATGTAAGAAGGAATATATCTAATGACAGAAGGGCAACCAAGTTGATGAGGGGCCTGAAGCAGAAGTCTTATGAGGAGCAGCTGAGGGAACTGGGGCTGTTTAGTCTGGAGAAAAGGAGGCTGAGGGGAGACCTTATCACTCTCTACAACTACCTGAAAGGAGGTTGTAGTGAGGTGGGTGGTGGTCTCCTCTGTCAGGTGGCTGGAGATAGGACGAGAGGAAATGGCCTCAAGTTGCAGCAAGGGAGATTTAGGTTGGATATTAGGAAAAATTTCTTTACTGAGAGGGTTGTCAGGCATTGGAACAGGCTGCGGAGGGAAGTGGTGGTGTCACCATCCCTGGAGGTATTCAAAAAGTGTGTAGACAAGGCACTCCAGAACATGGTTTAGAGGGCATGGATGATGGTTGGACTTGATGACCTTGAAGGTCTTTTCCAACCTATGTGATTCTCTGACTCTATGATTCTATGACAGGAGCTCTATACTATAAAACATGCTTCATAGTTACGATCAGCTCTTGTAGGAGCACCAGGAAGGAGGGAAGAGTATGAAACTGCTTAGATGATAGCTGGCTAGGAGTTCTCAGTCCTCCTTTCCAGAGATCCAGCCAAGTGGGATGGAGTGAGATGGAATTAGACTTGAGGATCCCGTTGCTGCTGCAGTACTGGACCTTGGACAGAGTGGTTGCTCTCTGAGCAGGATGCAGTACCTGCTCCAATGGGTGATGCAGAGTGTACATCCCTCTGCCGGGCTACTTTCCAGTGAGGATTCCCAGGAGATGCTGTCTTCTTTGGGCTTCTTGTCCGCTGATGTTGTTACAAAGGCAGACTCAACACTGTTGTTATGACATGACTTAGTGTTGATGAAAAGTTCTGCTTTTCACATTCACGGTGCGATGTTTTTTCACAAGCACGGTGAGGGTGGCAGTAGACCAAGTCCCCTGAAGCCCCCTCTCTGTGTCCCAGTGTAACTTGGAGGGGACATCTTTAGATGTGGTCTCTAGTAGGGCTTTTTGGTGTCTTTAATTCTTATTTATTGTAGTCTCTGATATAGAATAAGGCACAGTAAAACCCAGTATTGGCTGGGTATCAGTATCAGGAAAAGTTGTAAACCTGTTCCTCAGGATTGAGCTTTTTAATGCACCCTGTAGATTTCACAATATCTGCATATTCTGTGTGTTAAGCACATGTCTGCTATAGCTATACTATGTTGCTTTTGGTACTGATCTCACTGCCTTACCTGTGATACTAAGCCGCTGTAACACTGTCTACTAAATTGCAGCATAAACTCAGCATCCGCAGCCTTGATGCATTATCCACCACACGTTGATTATGCTCAGTAGATACCCTTTGTCTCCTAAAATAATCCCTCATTCAGTTAAAAGCATATGCACTCACACGTTTTCTCTGCCTACTGCTTATTTGGCTAAGCAAATAATTTTAACCTTTTAAAAGCATCATTTACATACTTTTCTTTCTCAGAATATGATTAAGTCTTGAAATGTGTATACAAAAATATATACATTGGCTTTGTTATTAAGAAAATAGCTATTGGTTTTGGAACAGTTTAAAAAATTGCTTTATGAAGTGCTGAATAAAAAGTATTTGACAGAGTGAGGGCACAACTGATTTCGCTTAAGTGTGCAAAATGTGTAGGTACTACTTCTTTCAGAAGCTTCTGTCGGGAGACTGAAGACAGATTACATAGAGGATGTGCCAGTTTGAAAATAGTGGTGATTACACTTGAGTTGAAAATGAGGTATTTCATCTGTCATTAATCGTAGAAGCTGTAAAATGCTTAATTGTTCTGATTTGCTAGAGATGAATGGAAGGATAGTTTTTGCCCAGAAAATGACATTGTGGATATATTTTGGAACTTAGTTACACTTTTTATGATTGTCTTTTAGAATTAATTATAAGGTTAATGTTCTGTGTAAACTAACATACTCAAATTTACACGGGTCCACAGTGAACTTTCTAATAAATCTGTGGAGGTTATTTTTAACTTGTTAGCACTTATGCTGTCTGAGACAGTATGTTTTTTAGTTCCCCAGCCTCAGTAAGAGGAAGCTTTCCTGGCAGATTGACCTTTCAGTGTGCAAAAATGGTAAGTAAAACTCACAGTGGACTCCAAGTGGCAGCAGAATTCAATTTGGAGGAGGCAGTTTTCACACAGAAGCATAGAGACTCCACAGATTGTACAGAATCTTTTTCTCATTCTTTTTGGGATCTTGTGGCCCCTGAAGTGTACAAAAATGGAGATCCCATAGCTCTTCTAGGCACTGAACATATCCTGGCTCATCAGGGTATCAGCAATTGTCTTAACCAGGGCTTTCCAGCTTTGTGGTGTTGCTTGGTTACTGTCATTCCCACAACTCTCAAATAAAGCAAAGCAAATGTAAAAAAACTCTGGTTTTTCTTTATGGGCTAAGCTACTGTACAGGTCCAAACAAAACAGAATTGTAAATCCTCTACAGCTTCTTTAATGATCTTTTTTTTCCTCAAGTATTCCACTTGGCTACTCACAAAGGCTTTCTATTTTAGATATGTTTTTTCACTATATTGGACTACTTCTAGGATTCTGCACAAAATCATTACGTTCAGAAGCTAGAATCCTGACTGGAAGCAAGGAATAACAAATAATGGCTTGTGTCGTCAGGCAGTCGTGCTAACTCCAGCTGGGATATTGCCTTTTCAGAGATATTTTATGTGCATCCTAAGTTCAGGGCAGGGAAAAGGGTGCAAAGCTTAGCTTGGAATGTGTTAGGGAATATTTTCTTTAGTAATGATAATAATGAAAAACTGTCATAACCATTTGGCTGAGGATCTCATGTCATTTTGTGAATATTTCCAAATGTAGCTTCAGAAGTCCTCTCCTGCCCTTAAGGGAATAATTTTGGCACATGGGCTCATGTGTTTCAGGGAAAATTCTCATCTTAAATCCGTTTAGCTGATCTTGACAAAGTATACAGACACTCTGAGAACTGATACAGCATAGGTGCCTGGGTAGCTATTCTGTTGTCATCCCTGCTCCACAGAAGAATTCTGCAAAATGAAAAGTTTAATTTTTTTATCACCTTCAGGGCTGAAATAGATATCAACTCAGACAGTCATTCTATTGATATGTTACAAGTTAGTATAAGTTTCTTTTAATGAAGTTAATTCCAAAAATAAGGCTTCTCTGGGAACATGTGGATGAGTTTCTTGGTGAACAGAGAGCTTTCCATAAAACTACTAGGGTCATTAACAGTGTACCTAGAGTTGGTTACAGAAACCCTCTTTACTGTTTCTGAGAGTGGAGAAAACTAAAATAAATGGAGATATCTATGAGTCAGCCAGAGATTAAGGAAAAATAAACACATTCAAGTAAAACATTCCCAGCTGTGGAAAAAACTATCCCCATCTATCAGAAGTATGGAAAGTGTAGGAAGCAGACAGCAATTCTTGTAGGAAGTAGAAGTTCGAAGCATTGCCTTATTCTTATTGAGAGCTAGTGCTTTAGTGGGGCTCCCAGCTCAGTCCTCTAACTGTTTTGGGTTTTCAGTCGGTCCAGTTCTTCTGACAGTGCACTTCTAAGAGAGGTTTGTCATCCAGTGAGATACTAGGTGTTTAACTGTGTGGTGTGGAATTTCCAGTGCCATATGGCTCATGTATGTGTGTGTTACAGGTCCATTCCAGCTCCAGTTCTGTCAGTAGGAATTGGATTAGGCCCTTAATGCTTTGGGAGGAAAATGTTGACTGGAGTTAAGTTAGGGAGTAACAGACTGAAATAATGACAGATCACTGTTAGGAGAACAAAGGTGCTTACAGACTCTACATGTGGACTTGTTTTAAAAACTGTATCTGTAAAGAGTCTGAGGCCCATCTTGATGCTCTAGCTCACTCCAGAGTTCCCACGCAACTAGGAAGAGCTTCATAGGCTAGAAGGACTGGATATTCAAGTCCTTTAAGACATATAGATCATAGTAAACACCAGGGTTGGTTTGTTTTTTAAACCATGCTATTTCATGCTGGCTGAAGCTGAAGTGGTGCCAGTTGTATGTCTGATTGCATTGCTGGCTCTCTGCTATGAGAGCCTTCAAGAACAATTTTTCTCCTTGACAAGACCACACAGCATTTACAGGTTTTCTTCCTCATTGCAGCTGTTCTGCACTTACTGTAATTCTCTCCTGGACAAGTTGAACATAGATCCTCTCCTTTGCCCTAGTGTGGTTTTATTATTCCACTTGTGTCACTGGACAGAAGTCTGGCATAGGATGAGAGCTGGTCCAATCCTGAAGCTTCTATTTGGTTTCCCAATCCTAAAGTCAACAGATTCTTTTGCTATAAAATCTTTGGCAAATATTAGATGAGGGTAGTTTTAGTCAGGGAGCTTATGCTGCTTTATAGTCGTATGCATCTTTTGTTGTAATAAGAAGCACACATTGTAAATGTCAATATGAATTGTTCTCGGAAGGCTGGATCCTGCTGAGTATCCTTAACACTGCATTCCCTGGCTGGAGTTAGAAACTGCAGTGCACAAAAGGGAACATCCTGGGTTAGTTGTAAATGCAGGCAGAGTTCAGCTTTGGAGGGTGTTGTTGTTAATTGAGTGAGTACTGAGATGCAAAACAGGAATCTTGCAACTGTCTTGAAGTGTAGCAGTGACAGACGAGGAGCACCCCTTATTTACTTTGACTACATCAGAGCTTACAGTCTGTGTTGGGCGTAAGGTTGAGACTAAATGTCTTAAGGTTTGACTAAGTGTCAAAGACACCAATTTGCTTTCCATGTGCTAAATAACTGCATTGGCAATTAGGGAAGTGTGATTGACTCACTAGCTAGGCCAAAATAAAAAAACAAAAAAGGTCCAAAAATCCAAGTGCCAAAACACTCAACAAAATCTCACTTTTTTGTGTGTATACCAGCAGACTCCAAATAGCCTCTGCACTTGGTCATGTCAGCGTTTGATAGAAGATTCCCTGCCTTTTTTCGACTTGCTTCTCACACCAGATATTCCATCAATGGCCTTACCAGAGAAATATATTGGAATGAAAACTAGCTGTAGTCCATTGTATCCCTGTGTTACCAGCATTCATCCCAGCTTGGCATGCCTCTGATTCCAGCAATAAACCTATCTTTTAATTTTTGGAAAAAACAAAAACCAACCAAACCAAAAACCAAAACCCAAACAAACTATTCTTAACATTAAATGTAGAGGTGACAGGTAGAGACATCAGAGTTAAATGTGAGCATTGTACCCTGCAAGCTAGCAGAACTGAAGTCTTCCATTCCTCCTTATGGTACTCTTCTGTTGAGCTTATCAACATGTAGTGCTGAGTTCAGTTTAATGTTCAGCCCTGCAATATCTCTCTCCTTGTGTGCAGGCTACTGCAGGCAGGATCTCTTCAATTTGGCTTTTGCTTCAATTTGTTGTTGTGTTGGATGATAGCTATGTTTTAAGCTGGGTTTTGATTTAGGGCTAGAGGACTTTATTTACTGCTGGCTTCCACAAGGCAAGAGTTGATTTAGACACAGTCAAATAACTTCCAGTTAATTTCACTGCTAATCTTTGTCACTGGGCTATACTTAACATTGTATTTTGGACTGTGTTTAGGATATGTACTCAGGAATGGAGGGATTGAAGGTTATGTTTACTGTTAGGATCTGGAAGGCTCATAGGTCTACAATGGAATTAGCAGAATGCAGTGTTTAGTTTTTTGAGTGCTTTCTGTGTGACAGGTGTATTGTGAAACCTAGGTTAAGGTTGGGTCAGGGCATCAGAAAAGAAGTGATCAAAGAGCTTGTTTTACTCCTCCAAAGAGTAAAGAAGGTTCATATAGGATAAGGACTCCTGTCCAGAGTGTTATATAGCTCATGGTATGCTTTGATTCTGCTCTTTAGATTCATTAAGGCCTGTATCTCTATGAATAGCTGTTTGTGATCAAGATTTAACCTTAGTATCTGGTTTTGGTGCTTGCATGTGTTGTGTGTCACATTAATATTAGGATTAGGGAACTGTTAAAAAGGTCAAAGTTCAAGATGGGGAGGGATTTAAGTGCTTGGTTTTTTTGTATGTTCTCCAGGGCTGTAGAGCTGTGATGAGCACTGATACTTGCTGCTTTTTTTGGCTTATGTTAGTTTTGGTGCAGTTGTTTGTCACTGAGTTCTGTTTGATGTGAGGTTTGGTGATGTGATATCTGAAGCTCTGTTTCTTTTCTCTTCATACCCTGCAGTGGGGGACAATGAGTTGAAGGTTCTGAGAGGATGTTTCATGTCATCTCCACACACGTGGTCTTCATCGGCCATGGATCTGCTACAGAGGCATATGGGCCACTGTTTCTAAAGTCTGTATTCTTATCTGCAGAGTCACAGCATGTTTTTCTATTTCAGGGACTTTTTTGTTTGAAAATAAGAATCACTTTAAGAATTGACCTTTCATTATGATGGGAAATTATCTTAAACATTTGCAGACATTAAGCAACAGTATTTTCTTTGATAATACAGAAATGAAACAAGTTTCCTTTTAATTGTTGTACCTTTACTCTTGATTTCCTTTCTCCTCCCTTGAGTCATTATTTCCTGCTTGATGTTTTCTTTGATAATATGCCATGGAACATTGAGTAAAGACAAAATGGTGAGTTAGGAAGGTAATCAAATTATGGAGAGATGTCCCATAAGAATCCATTTATTTTTTTCAAGATATTACATCTTATTTGGTCAAGCTTGATAGATCTAGTGTTGTTTGGAAAGAACAAACCTTTACAACATACAATAAAACTTTTTTTTATTTTACATATTACCATATGTAAATTACCATATTACATATAGCTGTCTTGGTTATCTGCTTTTTTACTTTACAGTGATGCAAAATGAAAACTTTTTACTTCAATTTTTTGCTTGTGTTCCTTTGTCTTATAAAATAGTCTTTAATAGTAGCAGCCCTCAAAGTACAAGAATTACAATTCTAACTTGAATAATTTTACACCAGTGACCGTATATCATATTGGAGACCACATCAAGAAATGGGATTCTGAGATTACTTGTCACTTTGGTCTTCAATATTTCATGTTCAAAAGGACAAAAATTGTGAAAAGAACTCACTGGGGGGGAGGAGGTGAAGTTGTAAAATTCTTCCCATTTGATTTTTCAGATTTTAATTTTCCACTGAAGTTGGAGAGGAATCTCTCCTGCAACTTGGGTTGAAGATGATCAAAACTGGGGTTTGGCAGGTGGTGTGTTATGCAGGAAAAAAGCAGAATCACTGTGGTGCCTCAATACAATAATGTGCATGATTGATTTGTTCTGTTTAAATCCTAAAAATACCACCTGCAGACTACAGACATTACTGGAAGGAGTTAGACGTCCATATATTGGTGTAAGAAATGCAGTAACTATCAGGAATGTTGCTGTATTTCTTGGTCTCAATTCAGGTGCCCACTAGACAAAAGGGATGCACAGTGTCTCCCTCATTCTCAGCCCTTCCTTTTGTCCCTTTGAAGGGAATAAATAGCCAAGTCTTGTCCTTGCTTGTACTGAAGAACAAAGTACTGGTAGGGTCGTAGCATGGGCCTCTTCCTGAGCTCCTGATTAAGGTAGTCTGCCCAAAGACAAGGAAGTTGATATGCTTCCCTCACCAGGTTTCCAGCCCCTCTATTCATCTGATGGATGTGTGCGTGTTGTGTAGATTCCAGCACCCAGAAGTGCTCTTTAACAATGCGACATGTGTGAGTACTTGTATTTCTTCATCGAAGCATCGCATTTTAAATTACTCCATTCATTCCTTTGATTTTGAACATAACTGTGACTCAGCAAGCCATGCAGAAATGTGTGTTTAGATTGCAATGGACCTTGGGACCTAAGCTGTGAGAGCCTTTGTTGTGGGAGCCTTTGCTAGGTGAAGTGCTCCAGGAACACCTGGCTGCTTGAGATGTGGACGCAATTAACAGCTTTCTGCCTTGTTTGAAAATAAAACCTGTGACTCTGACAGGACTTTTGCACTCTAAAACTTCACTTTAGCTTTGGCAAAATACATAGCTTCAGTAAGGATAAAATGGATGAAACAGGACAGCAGTCACACACTTTTGGTCTATTACAGAGAGTGAGTATTTTGTAATACAGAATGAAAAATAAGTCTGCAAAGACAATCCAGTAGTAGTGGTTTAGTAGACTGATTTCAGCAGTCAGGATGTTCAGAAATGTCATGTAATACTTTTAGGGTTAGCTGAGGTACTGCTGAACAGATCTTATTCCAAAGCAAACAAGGACCAGTGTGCAACTCGCTTAAGTAGCAACTAGAAAGGAATAATTCCTGTCTGGCATGCATGGTTAAATCATAGACCAGTTCATGACTGCCTTCTCCCTGCAACTGTGGAAGAGAGTACAAAACTTACCTCTTACTTCCCCCCGACCTCCTCCTGCTAATGAAATTGGGAAATCGGTTTCCATTCATCTGTGTATGGACATAAACAGGCACTCAGCTGTCCATGTGGTTGTACATCTTTAACTTTGGGGAGAATTCCTCTGAAATTTATATGCAAATCGGTAAACGCCTTGTACTGTGGGCAAAGTACTGGTGTCAGTCTTTGGGCTTCCCTTTTGTTTCAGCTGAGTTAGAATTCTTGAGATAATATTGCTTGTTGGAGTATGACCACACTGAAACTGCACTGGTGCTGCTCAGGGGGATTTGATTAGTAACTAGGGAGTTACTGTAACTTGCACCTATGGTCCTCTTGCATTAATGGATAGAATGGTTCGCATCATTTAGGCTTATCTTTCTGCACATCCCAATGTGCTGGCTAGTTTGGGTTTAAAATATGTGTTAGTTTTAAAAATGGGTTTGTTTTAGCTGGGGGAATTGTATGTGTGGTCAGGAACAGGGCTAACAAAAAGGCTTAGGTAATTGCCTAAGCTTGCATGGCAGTGAAGATAAGCCCTGTAAAAACTGGTAAGGGCATCTGTCAGCACCCCCGCATGTTGACCGAAGTAGTAAGGGGATGAGGGATGTTTTTTCACAAAAGTCTGCTGTAAGGAGAGAGCAGTGAGGTAAATCAAGAGTAAGTTAACTAATTACTTTCTTTTTAACTTCTAGCTGGTTTTGCAGGAGATACAGTCTATTGGAAAACATAGAAGAATAAGAACAGAAACTGGAGTAATTCTCAGTGGTAAGATACCTTTTACATCTCTCTTTGCTAATCATTGTGACTGGCATGTGGCTGGGTAAGTTCAGAAACTTGCAAGTCACACTTTCAACCTATACTTTACAACTGAGTTCATCAGGTTTCTTGAGCTATCCTGCTAAAGATGTTCACAGTGCCACATGCCATAGCGATCACAGGAGAAAAAAAAAAAGGCAAATGCAACGATAAGTAAAATGGTGCTTTCTAAATTCCTTACTATGTATCTTTGACTTCTTACAAAGACACAGACTAGTGGGTAAGTGTGCCCACTTTCACATTGCACGTGTGTGATGCCTAACAAATAGAAAGGTACTTTATTTATAGTTCTATCAGTGCAGGAACAAGAAGCCAGGAACTTTGGGGGCTTCTTTCAGCAGGGCAGTTCAACCTATTTATTGGAACATCTTGGAAGCTGCTTTGGTTCATGTTTTGTCTGTAGAGTCTATTGTTTACCACTCCACATAAATTTCTTTCCTTTATCTTCTTTCTCTGTGTCATTAAGTTGATCAGCTCATACTATATTGTCCTACTGCTTCTCCTCATCGTTTCTTTAGTTGTTTGAACCGCTGTGAAGATGTATCATGGTTTGCAACTGAAAGTTCTGCTGAACTGGTATTCTGAAATCATCTCACCCTAAGTATAGTCCAAGGTGATGTTCAGAGGATGGTGGGTGGGAAAGGGCAGCTTCATAGTACTAAAAAAAAAAAAAGAATGAGATAAGCCTACAAAACTGAGAAATGGGGTTTCTGCAATTGCCTCAGTTCAGAGGTGGTCTGAACCCAATGTTTTTTGTCACTTGTTTTGAAGAAAATACTTGTTTAAACACATCAATTCCTTTTGCTGTTGTGTCTGAAGGTAGGCAGTTTCTCTCTGTCCAGCATGTTACAAAAGCATAAGCTCAGTCTGTTCCAAGCCTGAGTCTAACAAGTGGGCTAATGACATCAGCATTCTGTGTAATTCTAATGGGGATGACCATTTTTTCAAATGTCTTTAAGGTTCTCCAGTTTACTTGCAGCTTAGGACATCTGGATTGTGTTCCCTGTGAATAGCTTCCTGAGAAGTCTTCAGTGAATCACTTAATACCTCAATTTTAAATCTGTAAAATGAGATAACAATACTCCTGCACTTGAGCATGGGTGTTGGGATAGTAAATAGATTATGTATTGAGGTATGTGAAATGCTCAGACATTATAGTAAATAGGCAGAAGGAGGACTCATTTGCACGTTATTCATTGCATGTCCCCTGTTTCTTTGGTGGATGGCAGTTATACTGTTTCTTAAGGATTTCCTTTTTGCTTGAAACTTGTTTTACACAGAGCTGCTACGTGGCAAAATTCCAAAGCTTTTGGTGGTGGAAGGCTTACAGGGAGGGGCTGAATATAATCAATCTGTTAGTTAGTAGTTTAGCATGCTAAGCTCAGTACTAGTGAGCTGTGTGACTTCCTCAAAGGGAAGAACAAAAAAAGATATGGATGCCCAAAGTGATTCTTGCACATCTGCTGATCCGAAGCGTGGCCAAGTACATGATGAAATATTACTTGTCTGACTAAGAGCTCTATTTACTACAACTAAGTGAATCATCAGGTCAGTTCCTGACCAGACCTTGAGCTGTCAGAAACAGATGGCCTGCCTAGAGAGCAAGATACCTTGGAAACGTATCCACCCTTGTCAGCAATGTTACACAGCACAGGGATTTCTCAGAAGAGCAGTGCTGGTGTTTGATGATTTCAGTGAAAAGATGCTAATTTTGCACTGTACCTGATCTTCCACATAAGAATAATGTCTTGTGGCTCTGAAAATAAGGAAATTGTTGCTGGCTTGTTAGTGAAGGTACAAATTTGTGAATCAGATCATGTACTTGGAGGGGCAGTATTAGGGAGGTCAGTAAAGCCCTCAGACTGGTAAAGGGCTGTTTTTTCAGCTCTGAGAAACCTTCAGGTTGCTGTTAAAAGATGGCTGGTGTGTGTAAATGTTCTTCCTGGCAATGAGGCCAAAATTTTTAATCAACTCTGAAAATCTTTTCCCGTAGTCTTTCTCCACATCTCTACCTGTCAGTAAAATGATAATAATAAATGCTTCCCCAGACTGCAGAGTTTGCTGAGGATTATACTCAGCTCAGATATTTGGATGTAAAGTGCCATACAAATACCTACAGAAATAATACAATATTGTAGACACTGAATATTGGGGCAAGTTCTGCTTCGGAATCTGAGAAGAGTATAGTACACGAATCTGGAATGGGTTTTCTATGTGACTTGCTGTGGTGGGTTTACCCTGGCCAGCAGCCGAGCACCCACACAGCTGCTCGCTCACTCACCTCACCAGCTCCTCACAGTGGGGAGAAAATAGGAAGAACAAAATGAAGAAAACTCTTGAGTTTTGATAAAAAACAGTTCAATAGGTGAAGGAAAGAGGGGAGAAAAAAACAAGCAAAGCAAAGGAGGTGGCACACCACCTCCCACAGGCAGACCGATAGCCAGCCAGTCTCCAAACAACAGGTACCTTGGAAGCAGAAACCCCCATCTTTTTCTTCCTCTACCCCAGTTTTTGTTGCTGAGCATGGGGATACGTGGTATGGAATATCCCTTTGGCCAGTCTGGGTCAGCTCTCAGCTGTGTCCTCTTGCAGCCTCTTGCCCACTCTCAGCCTACTGGCTGTGGGGGTGTAGTGGGAGGAAAAAGAGAAAGCCTTGACACTGTGCAAGCACAGCTCAGCAACAGCCAAAACACTGGTGTGTTATCAGTACTGTTGCACCCACAGATCCAAAACATGGCACCACATGGGCTGCTATGAAGAAAGTTAACTCCATCCCAGTCAGACTCAGTATGCTTGCTTACTTTTTAATGTAGTACTAAAAAAAGAATTATCAGAAGAACAAAATCTTATTGTAAGATCTTAAGAGCAGTTTTCTTGATTAAAAATGTTTTCTTGCATGTGCAGATGTGACATTTTCATTAGTATCATGGGCACTTCTAAAATGGTTCAAATGACCCTAAGTATGTGCTGAAGTTCATTTTTCTCTGAATAATGTCTCAAAACATTTGTTTAAGTTTCATGGAATTCAGTAGCACTTAAGTGCTTTTCTGAATAGGGGCTGCATGTTCAAGCTGACTCTGTCCTGCAAGAGCAATTCTGAAGAAAGGTCTGATGTTCAGACTGGGCAAATTATCTCAGAAATGAGTAGTTCTGTAATTACCTATGGATGCATCTTGTTATTGTCTGTATAAATATGTAATTTTGTGCCTTAAAATAATCAACTCTACAAGTCTTCTGAGATGGAATTGTCTGCACTTATGATGAGACTGGACAGATAAAATGCTTTCAGAATTAAAACATTAAGAATTAGGATTATGTCATTATCCTAGGAAACTGAAAAATGAAAAGAAGAAAACATCTGAAGTAGGAGTGAAATCTTAGTTCATTTCTGAAAAAAATTTTAGTGAATTACTTTACTGTCAGTGTGCCTGTTCTTCCCCCAACACTTAATTTTTGATCATGTATGCTACTGTCAATGAAAAATAACTGGCAGCTCTGACGCAAAGAACTCAAGAAATAATTCAGATTAGATTTCACTGACCACTTTGATCAATATCAAAGTCTGAAACTGAAAGCAGGTTGAGCTTTCACAGAATTTTCTGAGGAAATCATCAAGGTTAAAGGAAACTCTTGAGTTCTTGAAGAGATTCTTTATTTTTAGGATGTTTGGACTTCCCTGTTGTTACAGCTGGCCGTTCTTTATTCTACTTCTGTTAATATTAAGATGGATAAGCATTTGTTCCTCATGGTGAAAAGCATCACAGAGGCTTTGGTGAATGTATAGCAGTGTGACTGGTCTGAATGTAAGAGTTTGAGGTGGCCATCTTCAAATCTCTTACTGGATCTGTCAGTCAATGCTATCCAATTCCAGGAGAGAGATAACATGGGATTTGGTTGGTCACGCAGTAAGCACAGTGAAACTGAAACTTCAGTGTCTTCATAAAAGATGTTATGCAATTTCTCATGGCTTTTCAATACTGAAGCACTGATTTGAATGAAGGTTTCCTTGAATAATGGGGAAGAGTGAACATATTCATAAAAAAGCAGGCTACAGTGAAGGCAGGATAGAATTGCCCCCCTCCAGTATGTTCTGAAACGGTTCATGCTGTAAAGATTCATGATCAGAGCAAGTAGTTTTTCTTCGCCAGTGATAGCTTGCGTTTTTTTTCTCTCTAGGGAGCATGCACTCGGAGTAGGTTGGAAGAATTGTGGATATCTTTATCCTCAGCAGCAGAGGAACAGAAACCTTCTCTGAGGGCGGTAGGATGGAGTGTGTGTTCTGCTAGAATGGAGAACCAAGGCAGTAACTTGTGCCCTGTCCAAAAGCAGGGTGTATGTGGGGATAAAGTGGTGAAAGAGTTCTTGTGTTTTTCCTCCAACTGCAAGGTTCAGGCAGTTTAAAGAGAGCCAAAGCATTCCCTGTTTGCTGTGCTGTGATTGTGAACAAGGTGGCTAGACTGTCTGGTCTCAGTTAATGAGCAGAACCCCTGGAAAAATAATGATGGATAAAGTTCAGCTCTTGGAATGGCTCTACCTGTGTCAATATTGTTGGGAACTCTGCATATTTAAGGAAGACAGCCAGTAGAGCTGAATCTCGTTCTGTGTAAATTGCTTCTCATACATAGGTCTTTTTCTTTTTTTTTTTTTCATTGTTGGAGTAGAGAGTCCAAATGTTGAGCAACTATAGAGCCAGCTCTCTTCAGCCAAAATCCTTGGTTCTGTGGATGCCAGCAATAGAGCTCTGTTAACCGCAGAATCTAGTCGTAGCTCACATCTGCTGCCTGCAGAGCCAGCCCTGTGTGTTTTGGTATGTGGCTAAATCGGAGATGTGAATTTGTGGCAGTTCCGACTGCGTGGTTTTGTCTACAGTAAGAAATGTGTACAAGTGACTGCCAGAACTGCTCTTTGTGAATGAAAATGATAACTTTGTGCATGGCTTCATGAAAATATAGTCAGACACTTAAAGAAGGGCTAGCTGTTCAAGAATCACCTTTGCCTTTACTTGGGGTGGCTCTAGAAGAGTGAAGGAAGGGCATGACTGATACAGAGCCTTACTTGACAATAAACACTGTGGTCAGCTCTTCTGAGACTGCACAAGCCACAGTAACTTCCTGCTTTGGTAAGTTGAACTTCGCTTATCCCAAGTTTTGCTGTTATTTGGGCTCTCTGGGGAATGATAACTGGCTCATAGGGAATTCAATTAGTTTTTTGGAGAAGCCTTGTTCAGCAGACGTTTGAGAAACTTCATAACTGAAACCTATCTCCACCCACCCCAACAAAACCCCCTCTTTGATTGGAAAATTCCTAGCTAGCCCAGTTAATTGTCTGCCAGTTCTTACTGCTTGCAGGATGGTTAGAGCAGGTTAAGATACTGAGAATTTGGCTTGCTTAGTGTGGTAACTCTGTTAACTGGCACCATTTCCTTGATAGTGCATACATGCTATATATGGGAGATTGTAAGTGCTATTGTAATGTTGCTAATTAACAGCAGTGAGAATACAGATTTAGCAGTTAGGGTAATTTTGAAGTTCCCACACAAAACATGCTTTTCTGTGCACTTACCTGAAATGTGCTGATATCCATGTTTGCCCAAGAGAAGTGAGTATGGCATCCTTTAGCACACCAACAGTTTCAATAGGTAGGGCATTGCTGGTAACTGCAAACGAGAGCTTAATTTGATGCTTTTGACACTAGATTCTGTGAAGCAAATAGTATGTTACTTTATCCTGCAAAGCTATGTTAAATATTCCTTTGCAAAAATTCTGGACAGATGCAAAGTAGAGGTCTATCTAATGTACCACAGATTTTATCAATTCATGGATTGTGGCATGCCAAAGATTGCCTCCAGTGAATGGGCAAAAACAGATGAGCTGACAAATGCTCTAGAGTATGTATCTGTGCTGTACAGTGTAACTCATCTTACCTGTCTTTGAGAAAAGTACCTTCAAAATAAAACATACATTTATTTTCTTTTCCTCAACAGAGGAACAAAATACCTTCTTTTTATTCTGTCAATAGAATTACTCCATTTGCTGTCCACATGTCGTGTTCATTTCCATGGCTAGTCAAACAGCTTTCTTTATCAGGATTGCCCTTGCCAAGTTAAGAAATCTGCAATTTTTGGAAAAAAAACACCCAACCATTAAATGCCTGGCTAAATAAGGGCCTCAGTTCATGCATGTCAGGCAACACTTCATATGCTATTGACCAGAAGCAGAAAAGTTTTCTGGCATTGTCTCCTGACTATTGGGATGGGTGTGGGAGGGGAGACTGGTTAAGGTGCCTTTGCATATTTTGGGGAGTACACAGTCTGCATTGGTGGACTGTACTTTTACAATTAATTTTGATGTAGCTGGGTAGTGTGGGTTTCAGCTGAAAAGAATAATTGGTTTCTTGGGTTTTTGCTCCAAAAAAAGTGCAGTTCAAGGTCCAGTAAGTACTGTAATAGTCACTTATTTTAATGTATGATAGCAATTAAGTTGAAGGACTGTATGAACAATAAGTAATTATAGGTTAACTTATTTGTATGCTTTTGTAGTTGTTTCCAGGAATGCCTTTTGTTAACATAGAAAAATCAGTGTTGTCCTTGGGGGTAGGAAGATGGGGGGGAGAGAGGAAGACTAGCATTTGTTGTAAATCTGGGAATACCAAAATGTCAGTGGTATTGCTTCCAGTGTAGTATATGACTCTATGGGTACTGTCAACATGGGAATACTGCTGGGCCTGTATTTGTTTATCGTGGGTATACATCAGGTACTTCTAATAGAGGAGCTTGTAAGAATTTTTGTGGAGTTTTTATTTACATACATTTGTATGCATGTGTGTACATATTTTAAATTTTTTATATATGTGTGTGTATATATATATATACTGTTGAAGGAAAAACCTACATCTTCTTCAAAGGACCTATATGGGGTGACTTGGTCTTAGGAAATGAAAGGCTGCATTTAATTTCAGTGTTCAATTTTGGAAGGTTCAGACTGCTCTGGCACATTTAAATCAAGTACTTACCTTCAAGCATATGCATAACCTCACTGACTCATGCTTACATATGCTTTGAACGTACATTAGTCACCTGAGGCCTAGCTGCATTAAGGTTTCTTTAGGTCTGTCTTGCCTTCAGTTGAGTATCTGGCTTTATTGGTTTTCATCAAAAGCACTTTACTTCAGGGAGCTCTTTCAGAGCTCTGGTCAAGTTCTTCCCTTCCCCAAGCTCACCATAAACTTGCCAATTGGTCTTCATGAGTCTGGTGCTTCCCTGTGTGCTCAGTCAGGGAAGCTCTGGTGACTATGTTCGAAATGCCACTGCCCAGGGGCTCTTCCTCTCTGTCTGCAGCCGGTGGGGGGGGCTCTGCTGTCCTGTCCTGTGGGACCAGCAAGCAGCTGGTTCAAGTCTGTGTAGCTCCTGGAATTCAAAGGAGTTGTTCCAACCTGTATTTGCTAAGAAATCAGCCCTGCATATCTAGCAATGGTAAACTGGCTCTTTAAAGATGTCTGAGCAAGAAAGAAAGGCAGCGTGGACTTACACCACTTAAGAGAAAGAAGGCTGAAGTGTGAATAGCTCCAGGACTTTCTTTGAACTTGAGATTTATTCCAAGATTATGAGAATTTACTGTAACAATTGCACTGTACCAGTCTGCTGGTAGAAGTTTGATTCCTTGTGGTAGTTTTTTCTTAACACCTAAAACAAGTGTGAATTTGAACACTTCTTGACATTTACTTTTGTCCCTCTGCTCTTACTGTTTAGAGAAACCACTGTGATTGAGGCAAGGTATACTACTACATTACATGCTTTGCTGTTAGCGTTCTCACACCATACTCTTTTAGCAGTCTGCATTTGGGCAACCACAGAAGCAAATTAACTGACACTGTCTCTTGGCATGTCATTCTGAGCTGAAATAGGAGCCAACGTAAATGACTTTTAATGACTCAAGCCCCTGGCAAGAATGACTTGGAAGATAACACCTAGTTTGTAAAAACTGAAAGTTAACCTTTTTTTTTTTTTTTTTTTTGGTTTTGCAGGGGGGTTCATGCAAATGTAGAATTTGAGTAGATCATCTTTTACTACTTCACTGCTCTTTATCAGTATGTTTGGCAAGATTCCTTCAGGCGCTTCAGGAAGAGCAAGACACTAATGTTTATTTTGGCAAGCATTGCTGTAGAAAGTGAGTTTTCTCAGCCTGAAATTTTCTTTCCAGAATCCCCATCCCTCCCTCCTGCATATCAGAGAGGACCATTTTACTGGCCATGTAGCTGAATCCAGCTATTCTGAATCGGGTTCAGCTCTACTAGTGAGATACATGTAGTAAACATGTGAATTTTGGACATCTTCAGTTTATGCTGAATCAGAGTGATGCTCTTCAGGTGCTCATCTAGGATGCCAGCCAGCAGAACATAGGCTCTAGGCTCTCAGCAGTGATTCTGTTACAGAGTGGGGAGGCTATAGAGCCCCTGGGTGCAGTCCGTAGAGAGCATCAGGATCCGACCAAGTTGCCACTTTATCCTGAGCAGCCACTGGCAGTTGTGATATTGATGGAGTGGTGCTGGGATTCTTGCCTTTGGACCTCTGGAGCGGGGAAATGCCTTTGCTGGCTCTTAACTGATTCTAGGAAACTAATAGGTGGGTTTGAGGGGAAGATGAAAAATATTTAGAGAAATTCCCCTTCTCCTCTTAAGAATGGCCCAGGGGTTAAAGCACGCTTCCAGTGTAGCAGAAGGCTGGTTTGGAACAGGCACTAAATCTTCAGTATCTGTAGGCTGGAGATATTCCCTTGTCACTGGGATGCTGGGATGAGTTTTTTCAGTCTCTTCCATTTGAGCTGTTTAATTTTGGTTAAATAAACATTTATTGGATGGATATATAGGACAAGACTCCTCATTCTTTTGGAAGCTCTTATTTTAATGAATTGATAATTTCCTACTCTGAAATGAAAAATTGTTGGAAGACTTTCTGGCTTATATTTCAGCATTTTAGTATTTTTTTTTTTAGTTCAGTATATCTTCTTAATGTGGAGTAGAGTTTCAGTGCCATTGGTGAGTGTTTCTTAGGTAAAAAGGTGGTATAAATTGTATGGGTCACAAAGAAGAGCAATGGGAAGCACTGTCACCTCAGTTTTGAATTAAATGTGCATTTGACCACTGACATCCTTTCAGCGATATACTTGATAGTTGTTCAGGTCAAATCAGACCATGTACCTCAGCAGAGACACAAAACCAAATGGATATGTAGTTCAAACACATGATGGTATGTATACCAATTGAGGTGGGAAACTGTTGGCTTCAGATTACTGGTACTCTGCTTCAAATGGCAAGAGTCATGCAGCTTTAGAGAGGCTCAGGCTTTGAAAATAAATGTTTGGCTACTAATCAGTATGGTAAAGAGGATGGGAGGAATTTTCAGAGGTTGTGCCTAAGTCAATTGGCTGTTTGCTAGGAAACAGCTCTTTATATCATGTAAATACCTATTCATGGAAAGGCCTGGTACTGTGCAACAAGATTCCCTTCCAGAAATTTGACATTTTTTGAATCTGAACTCCTAGGTTTTGTTTAAGAAATGTACTGTTGCATGTGTTTTGGGGATGTTTTTCAGTGTTTAGAATGCTGTTTATTTTTTTTATTAATTGTACTTATTTTCAAATTTATTTTACTTAAAGTATCATTATTTCATAATGCATTTTATAATATTTGTAGTTTCCACCCACTGAACTACTACTGAACTGACTAGAATGTGTTCTTGGAATACTCCAAGTTAACTAAACTTTTGGTGTCCAGTATTTAGCAAGGACTTGATTAGCTTTTCTGTAGTAGGATATTTCATGACTTCATGAAGTTTGAACACTTTTTCATCCTTAGTATTTCTTCTGAACAAAGATGGAGGGTGGGAGATTGATCTGCCTTGTAGCTTTATCTCTGTTTTTGCCAACAGTATGACATAATCTTTTGGGTTTAATTCATGATATCATTAGAAATACCGTCACTGAATTTAAATGCAATTTAATACAAGTTTGTCAAACAACAGAGAAGAGAAAGTGAACAGTAATGAGAACTTTACAAGTCCCTGGACTTGTAATCACTTGCCCACCGTGCAAAGAGATTGGGGATCGCTCATCCTAAGCTCATTGCCACTCTATAGTAGTTGACTGCCATCCCCTGGACTCGGTAAATGAATCTTAATAGGCCACACAAAATTAGTCTGGGTATTTGTATTGTGTGTACTTCTAATGCACAGGTGTAGAATGTGAGGTAATGAATCAAAGATCTTTTTATGGATGGAAGCGAAGTAGCCATCAAAGGAAGGAGTAGTGTTCATATCACATGGAAGCAAATAATTGTTTACTAACTGTGTTAAGTACAGATGACGACTGCTGGTGTAAGAGTGTATGTATATTGCTATGGAATAGATGTACGCACCATTAAAAGAAAAACAACTTTATTCCAGTAAGATGGTTGCTGGATAGGGGAAGCTAATGCGTTTTCTAGTGAAACTTAATGATGCTGTGATGATTCTTTTGGCAGACAGTAAAAAATGGGTGCAGATACATACCTTATTATGGCTTGGCTTATGAATTGTCACAGAACAACTTAGTGCAAGTAGCATTTCTGGGTATGTGTATGTGCCTGCCTAGATATATATCAGCAGTTACAGAATATCTACTTTGTATTGGTACCTGTCTGTTGCAACATGGATACATTGCTCTATACAGGACTCACGTGTGTGCCCTTCTGTGGCCCAATTTTTTATTCCAATAATTTGCAGTAATTAATGCAGAGCTGGCCTTTTGTCAACATTGTGATTCAGGTGTCTCGTATGGCAGAGTTCTTGGTTGTTTCATTACAAATATAGTAAGACCAGACACCACATTTTGCAATGGGAAAATGCAAGGAGGTGGCAGAGATGGCTTTAGAATTCAGCCTGAAGCATTAGTAAGAAGAAAAGTAATTTCTAGTGTTTGGTATTCTTGAGCACATAAGGCTAAAATTCCTGAAGGAATTGCTCAGAAGTGCAAGAAAAGATCAGCAAAACGTTACCACTTACTACCTATTTTATTATTGCAAATATGGGCATATATTTTGCAGCTGTCTGTTCAGCTGTTCTCCTGAATCTTCTGCCCTTGTGAGCCAGAAGCTATGAGAATCACTTTGATTCATTTCACTGCAGTGTAATGCCACTTACGCTGTATTTAAGCTTGAACAATATTCTCTGTGTAAAGGCTGATTCTGAAGGTACCAAAATCTATACTTTCTTACGTTTTTTTAAAAATTGATCTCCATTGCTCAAATGCAGGATGGTGTTAATGACCTAAATATAAGCAACTGTTTTGGATCCTTCTCAGCCCAAGCTATAGTCTACAGAGTTGGCAGATTTTTTACACTTACACATCTCTGGGATGGTAACTCTGGTGGTAACTGTCACGTGGTGTCAGTCACCATGGCACCATTGGCATGAATGAACATCAGCTAGTACAGTGACACTCACTGATCTTTTGGGGAAGCCACAGTGAAACTCGTGTTAAAGAAGAGCTTGGCTTGGATAGGACAGACCCAACATCCGAAGAGTGTACAGCAAGAGGGTTTGCAAGCAGCCTTTGCTGTAGTAACAAGGGTGTGGTCTTGTCTGTGGAGCAATGATAGGAAATACAGCCAGAATCTCTTGTGATGTCTGTATCAAAAGATATGGTCCTGTCACCGAATACTTGTAAACTGGATGAAATATTAATGGAATTTGGGGAAGATGCCAGTCAAGTATCTTTCTTCTGACCCTCTCTCAAACTGACCTTGATAAAGGCTGGAACATTCCTCTGCAGGACTCTGTTACAGTGGGGGGCTGCAGCACCAGGTGTGTGGAGGACCTGAGGATCCATCACACACCACATAGTGCTCTTTCCAGCATGAAAGCAAAGATGCCTGTGGAGCCCACATATGTAGCAGCCTGGCTTTGCTCATGCACTCGGACTGGAAGAGGGAAGTGAGCTAGCTGACAGGAGAAGCACAGGCTCTCCCTGGCTTACATTAATAGCATCATCTCCGCTTAGGAAGAGGAGAGCACAACAAGATCAAACAGCAATGTGGTATATCAGAATGAGGTGCAGGACTTACTAGTGCTTAACTGTTTTGTTGTGACACCATTTGGACATCACAGTGTTACTGTGATACCTGCTTAGAACCGTTCCTGCCCTTGACAGAAGTCTGAGAAAGGAAAGAGACAGGCTTGAAAGGATGCTGACCCAGGTGCTAAGGACTGTCCTTCTTCTCATATCCCACTCTCACCTCTGTTCCTTTTCTCTTTATAGCAAATAGGTCTGTGGTCTCTCAGGTATGGATTTTATAGTGTTAAGTAACATAACTGAGTTCCTGATGCACCATTGCATATTTTCCAAACTCTCATGCCTTACTGCCTGTTTTCAAGCAAGCAGTCTGCAAAGCTGTAGATCTCTGAGACATCTGCTTCTTTCTCAGATTGTAATGTCAATCATTTCAGAAATCCTCAGGGAGGAGGTGATAAACAATGGGCAAGTATAAGCCTCTTTTCTGTAGGAATCCAGACCTACATGTGGAATCAGTGAGACGTTTTATTTCCTGCATCCTGTTTCCAGCTCTGTAGCCAATAGGTTTCAGGCAGAGTGTGGTGACCATCAGGGGATCAGACTGCATTAGCTGAGCAGAAGGGAGAATGCAGAAGGCAACAGCTGCTTTCTGTGGTTGATACAAGCATGACCAGCGGGCGGTAGTGGGATTGCGCTCTGGAAATGGGGAATATTCTGGAATGTGTATGCACTCGCGTATCTTTATGCATGCATTTAAAAAAAAAGGATAATAAAGGCCTCAGATATCACCAAACTTACCCAGAGGCACTTAACTAGCCTAAAGTGGCTGATCTCAAACTTCTGAAAACCAGGAAATACAAAATGGTGTGTACCATTTCTGGATACAATCTTTAGAAAGGCATAAAACAGTACTGGAGAAATAGCAGTTCTGTATTAATTACACTTTATGTTGCTTTTACTAAGTGTGCTCATTTGTAATGACACAGAACTCTAAATGGACAGCTGGGAGGACGCTTGTTAATATATCCTAGATGCTCCTGACACTGGTTATGCTTATGAATTTATTTTATTATATTTATCTTTAGACGCTAGACTACAGCAAATAGAAAATCATACCCATTGCTAATCTGAAGATAGTGAGGACAAGTGTCTACATCTCATGCTATCTCTAGTAGTTTTGCAACCACAGCGGCAGGGCTTTGTGCACAACTAAGGATAGTAATTTTGGTAACTAACAATCATATGCACACTAATGTTTGGCCTTTGACCTAATGAGGTCATTTTTTCTTCTGCTATTTAAATAAAATCTGAATGAAGACCAGAAGAATTCCTTTCTGAAATACTTGAATTTTGGAATCACACTCCTGCAGTTTTGTCAGTCTCTGATACAATAATGTTAACATAGCAACTGCATCAGAAAAGGTGTGTTCATCCCAGCCTTCATCTGCAATTCTCTGGTAGCATTTCTTTATAATGAAAGTCAAAGTCAAATGTGGAATGGAAGCCATGTCTCTCTGATTCTGCTGGTTTTATCTTTACTTGGGGCATGTGGAAGTCTGCAGGCAAGACTGTGTAATGTAATACATATGGATAGATAGCAATCCCATTTAAAAATGAGATTTAGTTCTGTAGAGAAAGTAGAAGTACAGAAGATGAAAACATGGTCCAGGCTGCTACAATCTCATTAGATGCTTAGAATTTACATCTTATTTTTTGAAGTTGGCTCTAAAATTGTGATTGCTTTGTTCCACCCATACCTTGCATGCTACCTTTTTGGAGCTGGGGGATTTTGCCTGAACTCTTTGGAAATGAGTAAATGATCCTTAACTAAACATAAAAAATCCACTTTCTAGCATTGATCTACTTTATGAACTTAGTTGAGTGACAAAATTGTAAACTCCAGTTGGTCTGTTAACAGTGAAAGCTTACTCAGTGACTGAGTGTGTATAGTCTTGCTTAGTAGGGCTGATAACAAGTTGATCAGTGGTAGGGCTGTGTATCCATCTATCTCCTGCCTTGTGTTGCTGTACTGTCACCCAAACTGTCTGTAGTCCTGGTGTCACCTGACTTGTAAAAGGGAAGAGAAGGGCAGTGTGAAAGAATCTGGCAGAGGGTTTTTGGGGGGTGCCGTGTGAAACTTTGAAAAGGTTAGTCATGAGACATTTGAAAGAAATTACCACAGTGAAAGGAAGGACTGGGTTAGCACAAGGTGCAGCAGATGACTGCAGAAGCAGGTAGGGATTAGAGAAGCATTGGCAAGGGTCAAGTCAGTTAGACCTGGGATTCCTGTTATGCTGGGGCAGGGGAGAGCATTATAAAAGGAAACATTTGCAGTGGGCAGATGAGGAAATAAGTCTTTTTTGGGGCGTAGGAGACTATTCATCCATAAACCTACAGATGGGAAACTCTTCCAACACTGGATTATTCTATGCTGTTTCATGGGGAATTTTCTGTTCCCCATTGCCGAAGATAAGTTATATCTTCAGGTGACAGAAATGGTGGAACAGGTGTCACACAATCTCTTCCACTCTTACAGAGCTCACTGCCGGGGTATTTTCACAAATCTTATCTTTCTGGCAACATTTATGCTTTCATAAACTCCTTTCCCACTCTGTGTATTTGCAGGGAGATTCTTTTTTGTTTCGTTGGAGGGGAGCATGTTTCTTCTTTTTCTGATGCTAGTTCTAAGTCTGAAATTTAAACTTGCCAGGTGGTAATTGCCAGGTTTTGCAGTAGGGGCAGGGCACAGGCTTGGTCTCATGATTCTCTGATGCTTGAGATGCAGGCAATCCCACCCATGCAAAGTGTTGTGTAAAATTGGAGTGTTTGTCAGCTTTACCCGAAGGCCTGTCTAGCTGAAAGGTGTCTGTGAGCCGAACACCTCCGAAGATGGTACTAGTGGAAAGGTGTCAGGTGTTCTTTGGAAGCTGAACAGAGCAGCAGTGGGATTTCACAGCTGCTTGAAGACAGAAAGGAAACTTCTGTAAAGACTGGGCGAGCAGCCACATACTTAAGGCTGTGACAGGTGAGATCTGGCATGTTTTGCTGCAGTGGTTAAAGGCTGTTCCTAACTGCCTGCCCTGCTGGAAGTTGCTGCTTGCAGTAAGGTCAGCAGGACAGAGCATGCGCCAGCACCTTAGCTGCCCTGGTTCAGTTTCATGTTAGCTTAAACCTGTGTAGAGTAATATGAATTGCTTCATTTGGTAGGAGAGAGAAGTAAGGCTCTGCCAAACTTAATCCAGGCTTCTCTGCAGCATTCCCTTGAACGCTATTGAAATGCTTCATTGTACAAGGCAAGTAAAATATCTCATTTGGACCTGTGTATAGAAATAACACCCTTTCATCACTATTTGAGATCAGGATGTAACAACCAACTGAGAGTGATCTCCTATTCCAGGTAATGCATTTGAAAATTGGTATCAGAAATTAATGACCTGTTTATATAAGGGATTCTGTAGTATTGTTTCCTTTCATTCCTTTTTCATGGAAGTCCTGTTGGTATGACATGCAGTGACATTTCAGGGGCACAAGTACAAGCAAGAGAGATGTGGAGAAAGACAAAGCGTGTGAGCTGACATTCAAGCCAAGATCCTCTCGTATACAGTGTGTTTTGTGCATTATAAATTTAGTGCTTGTGTTAATCTTAGCCACTGCAGAAAACCTTCTGTAAAAAATCTTTCTCCAAACATTTTTGTGTGTGTGCATGCTGTTAGTGACATGCAAAGAAAGCACTGTTCCTCCCCCGGCTTTAGGGGGCTTCAGGGCTCGGTTGAGGGCTGTATTCTGATGTTCCACAGCTCAGGCAGAAAGAAGCTTCTCTGAAGAGTTCAGGATGAGAATGTAGCAGCTCAAATTTAGAAGCTTTAGCTCCAAGCTTGAATCTAAACTTCAGTGGGACTATTTTGTTCATTAAATTATACATGTGCTATAATCTTTTGTCACAGGATTAGAAATGAAGTAATTGTTCAATACAGAGATTAAAATATAATCAGAGGAAAAATGCCAGTTAATTCAATAAATCAGTTTGGGCTACAATGAGAAAATTAAATTGATTAGCTATTAAGTATAGCCATAAAGGATATTTTTTAAAATTAGTGCTACATTGACATTTCCTGTTAATGTATCATTTGTATTTTATGTAACAAGCAGTACAGGACTGAGTTATATAAAAGAGCAAGTGTTTTATGCAGGTTATTCCAATTATCTGTCCTTGGAGAAGGTGAATGAAAAATAGCTCCAACTCAGTTTTAGCATCTTCATTTTGACAGCTGTAATATGCATATTAATGAAGAGTCTGAAGTGTAGAGGAATGAGTCGATTTGTAAAAGCTGGTATCCTCTTAGTTCTTCATCTTAAAAGGAAAAAAAAAAAAAAAAAAGAAAGAGGAAGAAAGAGAGAAACCGAGGGCATGTTTTGTGTAGCTTGCCAAGTCATTTTGAAACAGCTTGCAGTTGGAAGCTAGCTGAATCAGCACCACATTCATCAGTGGAAGACTATGATCATCGTAATACCTGGAGCGTACAGCAAAGAAGAGACAAGTCAAATCTGGCAAGGTGTTGTATGAAGTTTTTATGTCTGGTTTTAAACTGAGAGCATTGCTACAAAGAGTAAATTTGGCTAAGTGCTGTAGTAGGGTTTAATCAACAAACTGAATTTAAATTTGAAGAATTACTTAGCCAGTATCTTTGAAGCAACATAAATTGAGAGGTGTGGGGCTTTCACAAAGTATGATTATTGGGATTAATTCGCTTTATACAAGATACAGTTCATACAAGATGCAGTACAAGGTGCAAAATCAGTAAAATATATGCTGAAAAAGCAGAACCTGAAGATTTCAGGTGACAAAGATCTTTTCCTGTTATTTATTAGTTTTTATAGATTAGTAGACTTTTAAGGCCAGAAGGGTTTGTTATCTATAATCCTTATTGTACTTGTTTCTGTGCTGTGTGTTGGTTCCTCAAGAACAGGTTTTTTTCCTGGTGCTGTTAATGTTGTCATAAGGTGTTGGATCAGATTAAGTGTATTTAAATTGTTATGCAAGAGGGCAGGCTTCCATCAGTTGTCTGGAACATTACAAAAGCTACTAGATAGTAGATATAAGGGCAAACTAGTCAAATTCCTTAACTATTCCTTAACATACAATTATCTATTAAGCAGAGAATAATATCAGTCCAGCATGGTTTTGACGTCACTAGGTAGAAGGCATGCTTTTCTGAAAAGCAGTAAGAGAGAAGACGACTTACAGAGTAGTTTTAGAGTAAGTTTTCCAGTCTGCATGGGAAATTTGATGACCTGTATCTCATGTTCTGTGCCCGTTTGGCATGAGAAATAGCTCACAGCAAAAGACAAGAAGTGCATTAAAAAATGTTACATAGGGACTATAGACTATGATAATTTCTTAACACTTTGCTTTAGTTGTTGGAACACACTAAATATTGAAAATGGAATTGACCCAAGCTCATATTCTGTGTGATTTTTCCTGCATGCTCTGTCCAGACATTTTATAACTCTGCTTTTAGCCATTGTGTGCATTTGACAAAGAAACTGATTTGAGCTCTTTCATCCTTGATTTAAGGAGGGGCAGGAACAGGAACCTTCTGATGTGAGATACCACCAGACAGTAAGGCAGAGTGACAGTGTGGCCCAGTTGCCAGGAAGAAGTCTTATCGGACATAGTGAGACTGCAGCTTGGTGTCTTGGCAAAGCAGTGAAGCCACTGACTGAAAACAGATATAAGTTATATGAGTTTTAACAAAGAGTATCTGTTCATGGTATAGTAAAATAGAGATGGCAGGAGGAACCTTACTCATTTGAAGCATTTTTTTTAATAACTGGCAATGGAAAGGGTTACTTTTTTCTTCTGGCACCTTATTTTTTTAGGATTTCCATAATTCAGTGTCTACTCTTCATCAGACCAAAACTCAAAAATTCATTCCTTTTTCTTCTTCCTATCATCTCTTCCCCATTTACCACAAACAAATTTACATTATTTTTGAAAATGTACTTTCTTGAATCTCATCTCTTTAATTAGAAAACAGATGCATGCAAAAATTAATAAGGTTTAAATGCTATTAGTGGATACTGTAATAGAAGCACTTAGTTTCTGGAGTTTGAACTCCACTGAAGTGCTATGTTTCGAAGCAGGAACTAAAGGAGGATTGTTTAAGTGCATTAAAAGAGATTTAGAAGAATTATAGGAATTCTTATATCAGTCCACATAGCAAAGGGCTCAAATGGGGAAAAGGAGGGAGTGTTTCAACTTAAAAACTTGGAAATAACTAAGGTTTCATTCTCATTTATATACATCTATACCTTCTTATCAATGTACAATAGAGTTAAATTTGGTGACCAAACCAAGCTTTTGCTC
This sequence comes from Haliaeetus leucocephalus, assembly GCF_000737465.1. Taxonomy (NCBI): domain Eukaryota; kingdom Metazoa; phylum Chordata; class Aves; order Accipitriformes; family Accipitridae; genus Haliaeetus; species Haliaeetus leucocephalus. The sequence continues at coordinate 4,317,308 of NW_010972437.1, forward strand.
CATTTGACTTAGTCTTTGCTGTAAGTCTTTGTGAGTGACAATTTTAAAATTTGAAGATTCAAGCCTGTTCCTTACTGAAGTCTAAGGCAGTTGGTTTTGATGGAAGCAGGATTAGGCAACTGGCACTCCCTTCCCTGTGTTAACCCTTCGTCATGTGGTACAGTGTGTCTCACTCACCCAGCCACATAACTGGAAATAGAAAGCATATTGCAGGGTTTCTTAATCACATGCAAATTCCATTCATGTGCCCAAGTTTTCAGAGCAGACCTGGAGATTTAACTACACAGACCCTGTTAGTTTCAATAGGAGCTGTGTGGCTAAATCCTCTGAGTTAGTTTTAGGAAAACAAAACAAACAAACAAAAAAGCCCAACCCAAAACTAGCCATGCAGCACTTGTCAGCCTAACCTCCTGGAATATTTAGCCACTTTTTAAGATGGGATCTTCAAACAAATTTTCTGGCAAACATTGAGGTTGCTGGTGAATGAGAAAACAGAAACTGTTAAGTTCATCTAAGGTATTCCTCCTCTTTAAAGCCTCGAAGGTATCAAGTAATAATGAACAGGGTCCAAGAGACATGGCTGGGAGAAGCACAATACCCCTTCTATCCAGACTCATAACTATGAGGCATTTTTTAAATATGTTTGCAGAACTGATCTGGGAAAAGTATGAGATTTGAAAAAGCTTTGCTTTTTGCCAAGATTGAGCACTGCTGTGCAGGACATTTAAGTGTTCTCTTGTTTCTCTAATACTTACAGGTAAGCACATGCAATTATTCTTTATAGGTATAGCTTTGACAGGTTGGGATTAAAACCTTCAAATTAATCTCCTTGGGTATTTTCCTCCTTTCACAGACAATATTCTCACTTGAAGAGAGATGGCAGAAATCCATTCTCCTGTAAATATCAAGGAAAAGGTAAGTTCAAGTAACAGTACAGTGCAAACCAAAATGGTATTTGCATACGTATTTCATCCCTGCTCCTTCAAACACCATTCACATACTTAACTTTAATATGCATTGACTCTGTGCATAAAGTTAAGTACACAGGCAGTTATTGATAGGATTAGTATATTAATCTTGGTTGATGAGAAACATTTTTGCTTTCTGCAAAGAGACAATGTTTTGTCAGATAGACTTCTCTTATTCCTTTGTGATTCCTGTGCACACAGATGCTGTGGAGAATAACGCTTTGTGATGATTTCTGCTGTACAAAATATAACCTTTGAAGAAACACACCCTTTGGAAAATAATTTGTCTGACCAAAAATGTCATACCTGTACTACTTAAAGGCAATTCCTAAAATTACAGGGCCTGAAAAGAGTTGATTTTTTTTTTTTTCCCCCCCTATGTAACTAGCTCTGCTTTTAACTGCATTCTGTGTGCTTGTATATGTACTCTCCATATCCTGGGCTAGTGCTAGGTTCTCACCACCCTTTCAGGAGCAGTAAAGGACCTAAAGCTAATTAGTGTACAAATATGAGGTAAGTCAGGAGATTTTTTTGTGACTCCCAGCAGGCACATTGTGAAAAGACAATCTAACCCATAGATAGTCCCCACCAACATAAATAGGAAACCAGGACATCTGTCAAAGAACAGGAAAAAAGGGGAGAGAGGGAAGTGGGAAGACTGTAGGAGTATAACAGACAGGGTCATATTTTAAAAGAAGCCAAGCTTTTGAGAATTCACCTGAATCATCGTCTCTTATAAAATCAGGTTTTGTTCTATTTTATGTTTGGGAAGAGAGATGGAGTTTTGCATTTAGGAAGTTCAGAGAAGGCTAATGGGTTCCTTGATTTACAGCTTTATTAAGCCTGATGTGGCACTCTAATAAGGCAGTGTGATAAAAGGCCAGAATCCAATTCTGTCAGTGAGCCCAAGTTTGTCCAGCTATTGGTGAAAAGTTGATGAGGCCTGTTCACTTCATGAAAGATGCACAAGGAGAAAGGATCAAGCCTGATTAAATATCAAGGAAATACAGAACAGTGAGGGCAATGTGAAACTGAGAAATGTAGTCATCTTCCGCTGTATCATAAGACCTGCCTGTGACACATTACACATCCTGCAGGGCAGCAGGCATGTGAAATATTCTCTTCTCTCTAAGCCTGTCAATGGAAAGGAAAAGAATAAAAGTTTGTGTATGATTCCTTGGATTAACTCTTTTCCTGAGCTGACAGAAAAAATTATTCAGCAGAAAAAGATTTGCCAAACTTCAGTTTTGCAATTAGGTAGACTGATAACAAGGAAAAAAATCATTCGACCTGAGGAATGTGTGCAAGATACTGTAAATGTGGCTTTCGAATCCAGAGAAGTCCCAAGAAGTGATAGAGAATTAAGATGTAATATAACACACCACAACATGACAGAGAAAAGAAATAGCCTTGAACTAGAGGTCAGTAGTCAGATTTTTAGTTAACTTGCCGTTTTGCATCCAAGTTCACAAATGATGAACTTTTCAGTCAGGTAATGTATTTCTCAGAACTGATCATGACTAGTAGTTAATGGCTTAAACATCGCATTTGGTTTATAAAGACTTGATGAACCATGACAACTACTGAGCATGAAACTAGGTTTCCTCTGGTTTCAGTTTGCTAATGATGTTTTACTGAAAGAGCAGTACAAACTGTTACCTGCCCACCAATACATGAATGAAGCAGCTGAGGAAACAGCATAGCAAGAGATCTACCTGGACTTGTGCAAAGCATTTGATGCTGTCCTGCACGACATCCTTGTCACTAAATTGGAGAGACGTGGATTTTATGGATGGACCACTCAGTGGATAAGGAATTGGCTGGATGGCCACGCTCAGAGTTGCAGTTAACGGCTTGATGTCGAAGTGGAGAGCAGTGATGAGTGGTGTTCCTCAGGGATTGGTATTGGGACCAGTGCTGTTTAACATCTTTGTCAGTGACATGGACAGTGGGATTGAGCGCACTGTCAGCAAGTTTGCTGACAACACCAAGCTGTGTGGTGTGGTCGACACGCTGGAGGGAAGGGATGCCATCCAGAGGGACCTTGACAGGCTTGAGAGGTGGGCCAACGCAAACATCATGAAGTTCATCAAGGCCAAGTGCAAGGTCCTGCACATGGGTCGGGGCAATCCCAAGCACAAATAGAGGCTGGGCGATGAGTGGATTGAGAGCAGCCCTGTGGAGAAGGACTTGGGGGTATTAGTGGATGAAAAACACACCAGCAATGTGTGCTCACAGCCCAGAAAACCAACCATATCCTGGGCTGCATCAAAAGAAGTGTGACCAGCAGGTCAAGGGAAGTGATTCTCCCCCTCTACTCTGCTCTCGTGAGACCCCACCTGGAGTACTGTGTTCAGCTCTGGGGCCCCCAACATAAGAAGGACATGGACCTGTTGGAGTGAGTCCCAAGGAGGGCCACAAAGAAGATCAGGGGGCTGGAGCACCTCCCCTATGAGGACAGGCTGAGAGAGTTGGGGGTGTTCAGCCTGGAGAAGAGAAGGCTCTGGGGAGACCTTATAGCGGCCTTCCAGTACTTAAAGGGGGCCTACAGGAAAGATGAGGAGGGACTCTTTATCAGGGAGTGTAGTGATAGGATGAGGAGCAATGGCTTTAAACTGAAAGAGGGTAGATTTAGATTAGATGTGAGGAAGAAGTTATTCACTGTGAGGGTGGTGAGGCACTGGAACAGGTTGCCCAGAGAGGCTGTGGATGCCCCCTCCCTGGAAGTGTTCAAGGCCAGGTTGGATGGGGCTTTGAGCAACCTGCTCTAGTGGAAGGTGTGTCTGCCCATGGCAGGGGGGTTGGAACTAGATGACCTTTAAGGTCCCTTCCAACCCAAACCATTCTATGATTTATGCTAGTAGTTCAGGTGGGAATGAATTCCTGTCCAGACTGTTGCGTCCATCTTCCGCTACTTACTCGCTTTCTTTGCTTTCAAAAGGATGTAAAACTTTTTTGCTTTATATCCTCTGATGGGAAACAATGCCTTGCCTGTTGCACTGCCCAGGTGCCTGCTTTTTGAGTAGTTTTTCCTCATATTTGTTGTTAACTCTTGAATCAGTCATTGTGCTTGAGGATTTGCGTGTCAACATGAATCTGCATTTCAGTGATGAGTATCTTCCTTAGTCCCTAATAACACCATAGGGTTTAAATATTGAGTAGTGTGATGGATTTTGCAATAGAAAGTAATGTCATCAAATCTTATCCCCTAGTGCCAGAGTGCTGGAAGGTAAATTACAGTAACTCTCAAAATGCAACTCACTAAACTAATTGAAGTTCTGCCTATTTACGGTGTAGCTTGAATTTTTTTATTAGTTTAGTCAGTTTTACAAGTGCAGACTTTTACAAGTCATGTGTTTGTCTTTTGCTAGTTTAAGAATGAAGAACTGCAACAGGACTTTTATTCACACTAGATATCTGCTATTCCAAGTTTGATATCTGCTGGGAGTATCTAAAATCAAATGTTTATGAGCATGTACAGTTTAAGGCAGGAAAATAATTGGATTAATACACTGTTATAAATAGTTCTTCTCTTTATTCCTGTATCTTCCATCAGTATTTAGTGCCACTAAATCCCTATGCCAAAGTGAAAACTTAGTTTAACAGCAATTAACATTTTATTGCAAAATTGCTGGGTTTTATTCTGGAAAATACAGACCAATAACCTACTAAATAAAGGCTTAGTGACTGAACAGCATAAACCTCATGAACTCTACATACATCACATGAGAATCTAGCATGCTTGGTTTGCCATTTCACCTGGACAAGTCTGTCTTGTTTTAAAATGAGACTGTGGTGGCACAGAACCTCTATTTGATGTCTCGTATTTGGTTTACAGTGTGGTGGCTTTTTCTGTCCACAACAGAGTCAAGCAACCGTAGTTTTAGAACCCTCTGAGTAATGCGCTAGAAATATAAGGAAAGGGTTAAACAGGTATGTCCTGCTGAGTTGACTTTAATTATATTTGTACATAGACTGATAAAATATAAGGATTTCATTTGCACATTTGAAAAAAGCAGATATATTTACAGTGTCCTGGTAAAAGAGTCAAAATCAAATTGCTTTCTCACTTAGAAAACTGAGAGCAAGACATGGTCATGCTATACAACATTGAAGCAGTGAGTTTAATGTTTGCTCTTATCCATGTTTTTGGCGGGAGTATTTCTGGGAAACAGAGCCAAGATTTATAAATTTAATTACTTCTGCTGAGCTCCACAAATCTATTGCCATCAACACACATATAAGCAGGCCTTGTTAGAAAGAACAGAATGGAATGCAGTTCCTTCCCAATTCTCCCTTTCTTCTATCTTAGTGCTTGCAGATCATAATATATTTAAGACTTTGATCCTGCTAGGACTTGAATGAAGTCAAAGGAGCTGTACATTTGCACACAAATATTCATTCTTGTAAGTTTCTGCAAAAGCAGAACACAAGTTTCTCCTTAAATTGAACATTGTTTCTCTGTGACAAAAATGTAGTACAGAGCCCATGAAGTTTTAGCATAATGTTTGTTGTTTTGTTTTAAATGGTGACCTTTCCCCATGTTCTCTCCATGATCAGCTTCTAGTTATTCAAGGAAGTAAGACCTCTGCCACTATTTTAAAGGTGATGTGAGGCTGAGGCAGACATTTGGGGCATTATGCTCACACACAGGTTCTGTAAGACCCTACCCCTAATTTGAGTCGCAGGAGAATGCTACTGTAGTACTGATACTTCTATAATTCATTCTTGGCATTTCAGCTGAGATAGTTCATAAAGTCAATAGGTTAAACATTCTATTTTATATCCCCCCCCCCGCCGCCCCGAGAGATTTATATAAATGTTGGCCTGTGATGTCAGGAAGGCTAATGGAAGTTTCCATAGTTGGCAGAGGCTCCTGCAGCTGTGATACGCTTGTGGGGAGCCAGGGCTGTTCTGATTACCATATTTTCATGCATATAACCCACAGATTTTCTGGAATAACACAAGTTCTGCATTTCAGCAGCCACAAGGGTTGTTACATGCCTGCATAGCTAGTACAAGGAGAAGTTTACCATCAGGATCTCTCTCAGAATAATTCCCTTTGCCCTGACCCTTGCTATAGTCTTCCTTCCAATATGCCACTCTCCCTTTTGCCTCTGATTATGCTCATCTCTGTGTCTGAAAATACAGTATAACTAAGGACTTGTTTTACAGTGTCAGGATTTTCAGAGACTGAGAGTTACACTTAGTTCAGCTCATATGCACACAAGTTCACTGGATTAAGGAACAAAATGGGCCAAACTCATTGGCTTAAATCCAAAATAATTCCATAAAATTAATGGAAGTATTCAAGCATTAACCTAATGCATCGCCAGAAGAGGTGCTGAGATTCTGAATGACAAGGCCTCCAAAGAAGAAGCAACTGGGGTGAGGAATACAAGCAATGTAGTGTCTCCTGTAACAATTAGACCCTCTTAGTTTAACAAGAGAAGAGTGAATATCGGGCACTCCCCAGGACAGGCCATTCAGCTCTGGCATGTGATTTTGGTTTTGATCCAAAGAAATATCAGGAATTGTTCAAACTTCAGGACTTGCTGTTGGGCCTTTTTTATTTTCTTTTTTATTGTGTGTCTAAACATGTTTGAACAAGTGAGCTCTGGTGTCAGCTGGAGTTAGCAACATACTCATTCAGATGAAAATCCTCCTCTTGGGATTCTGTTAAGCGTGAAGCTTTGCTGAAGTTCTCCTGAAAGGCTTGCTTTTTCATTTGTCATTTCAAGTGTCAGAGCAGTAGGAGCAGATGGCCAGGTTTGTTCCATAAACCGCAAGAAGGAAATTTTATTCAGATGTGTCGGGAGGTGTCACAGGTTTGTTTACCTTAAACCGTAACTGTCATTTTCATAAGCCATAGCATGCAAGGAAAGAGTAGGATTCATAGTGGAAGGAATGGAAGTAGTATGTAAATTTAAAATCATACATTACAAAAGCAGATAGTTTGTAATCTATGATTTCATTAGGTCTCCTTAAAGTTGACATTTGCAGCTGTTCTTACCCATGTGTTGAAGTAGATAGACCTAGCCCAAAGACCAGCAAAGTTGATCAAAATGCACTTGTGTTACTTGATGAGCCATTTAACTTGGGTTAAGGATATTATAGATTCAGGTCTCTAAATAGTGCTGTCATTACTCAAGCAGAACAGTTCTTACTGAGCCAAACTTTTCAATGTGTTCTTCCAGAACTCCTGAAATGTCTGGTTTTTCCATTAAATTAGTTAACAAATTTGGGGGACAGGGGCAACATAGTAAATCCACAAAGATTGCCTGAAGTAGTTTACTGCAGCAAGTAGAATTTGTTTTGTGCTTATCGGGGATAAGTGATTTGAAGGTATCAGTGTGATAAGCAGGTCATGTAGTGGAAAGAAAGGTGCAGAGCTGATCAAAGTTGTTCTTTTGCTCAAAGGGGATGTTAACAACACTTGTTCAGTTTGTGATGAACTCCGTGAGTAAAGCTTCTGGAAAAGTGTCTCCAATGTAAGAAATAGGCTCTTAATGCAGCAAAGTCAAATTGTACTTATGAAATATGTTTGCACAGGAGTTTTCAAAACCTTAAAAAATTCTGCCATGAAGTGTTTTTAAAATGCATTTTCCTGCTTAATGTAGCCAGGACATCTGCTAATGCTAAATTCCTACATGATAGAAACCAGCAGAGTTCTGCAAACAGCCCTCTTTCCCTGCTTCTCTTGCAGGATTTGGGTCAACCCTAATTGGAGGCATCATCTAGTTGAATGTGGCCTACACTGCTACCTGTTCTCAGTTGCAGTGGGTATATATGGTGTATATGTGTACATAAAGATTTGCTACTGACATGCAGTAAAAATAAAGTAGGAAAATGTCTGCGTATTTGTTGATAACCACACTTCTAAATGAATTTAGCTCCTTACTTAGAGAAAATCCGTTGATCTTAATGTTTAGTACAAAGCAAAGGTGGATCTGCGTTAGTGTTCCTAACCAAGCGTAAGTAAGAATATTTCTAACTGCAGAAGTGACCATGATAGTAACTTACTTCAAGGGAGTTAGAGCAGCTGTGTTCAGGGGTTTCAGAACAGCCGTGAGCTTTCAGCAAAGAAATTTAATTTGTCACTATGTCAGAAACATATAAACAAATTCTCTGAACCCCGGATATGTTACTTATTCACCAGAAACATCCTCTTTGAGATGATGCCAAGGGGGAGCAGATGGAGTAGAGCAGCAAACAGGCAGCGGCTGATTCCATGTTGTTACAGTTGCTTGGGAACCATTTGAAACTTGACAGAGAACCTAAAGGACTCAGAGGAATACATATCAATCTCAGCTTGGTTCTGGGTGTGGAGTAGGTAATCTGCTGTCACAACTTTCAGGCAGGCTGTATTTCTTTTGAGCTTGACTTATCAGGAAAGTCTCATGAGATGGGTGCTCATGGGGACTTCGAGTAAGATACCATGAGAGGTTAGAATTTCAGTGTCCTCTTCTCCTGTGTGCCATGCTCTTCAGAAGTAACCTGTTACTGAATTTATTTTTTTTTTTTTTTTAGGCAAGCCAAAAATTTGCCCCAAGTGAGATTGCCTATAGTTTAACAGTAATCCTCAGAAAAATAGTCAGGTATATCTGTTCAGACCTTGGGGATTTTATTTTGGGGTAGAAACAGCTTATCTGAGGGGACTTGGAAACTTTTTCAGTTTTGATATAATTTCTGGGCAGTCCTCAGCAATTTGTGTAAGAGACTGATAAAAATGACCTCATGACTGTGGAATTCTGGTCCTGATGATACACAACCTGGCTCAAATTGCAGCAGCTTTAAGCCAAATGTGTGCTTAAGACTTCAGCTTGGAAAAGTGATTAAAAGTCTTCTAAATTTTGAACTAACCTTAGCTTTATCCAGAAGAGTAGCTAGGTCCACAGGAATTAAATACATGCTTGCAAGGTAGGTCTCTAGATTGTGGGTTTAAAAGGAGGTGGATGTGGGTTCTGCCTTCCATGTTCTTGACTGTACACAGTTGTTTTCAAGGTCACAGCTTGATATTTTAGATCTGTGATTGCTTTAAAGTAGCTTTTGTAAGCCAAAATTCAGAAGAAGTCATCTTAGTAGTAAACAAAGAAATGTGCTTTCTGGTGAGGCTAGCTACAGGAGGGAAAGCCCAGGAATTTAACTACTGTCAGTGACAGCTTCTCAACTAATGCTGACATTAACAGTACAATTATCTGTTGTTCAGAAGGTATGTTACTGAATTCTCTTCATGTCCTGGAATGCTTGTCTAGCATCCAGATGATGATAGAAGATCACTGGGAATCTACACTGGATAAAGACAGGATGATTCACAAAATCATTAAAACAGTTGACTTCCCTGTAGTCTGTCTGGTAATGTTGTTCTTCCTATGATCAAGTTTCAGTGAGTAGGAAAAAACTGTTTTCTCCCACATACACGGAAATAAAACTAATAAAGGACTGCTGTGAGTTTGTTCTTGCAGACTGTTAGGTATTAATGCAGTATCACTGCATGTTAGGAGGTTCTTTGGCTCTTATACTTTTTACATCTTTTAGGACATTAAATATTTTTTAAAAGGAATTTGTTGATGAGAAGTCGTACAATATTGGATTATTCTAGTTCCATAATCTGTTGCTTACAAATTTAGAGAGATAAATTTGGGAATTATCTCCTGCCCTGGAATCACCTTATCACACCTTTACTAAAAATGTGCTTTATATAGTTTTCTGGATTGGGAAGTGGCTGACTTCTCTCAAGCAGATGGAAACTTGTAAGTGGTTGAGGTGTATAACTGTACTAGCAAAAGGGCTGGTTTGTCACCTGAACTAGCAGGTGACCCAGAGGGTAGTCAGCATACCTAGGCTGCCTAGATCCGGCTCACATCCAGCCCTTTAGTATATCTCCCACTCGTCATCTTGTATTTGTCAAGCATTCCTGGAGCTTTGCTTTGCCTCCATTTATCACAGTCTGAGACATATCTTTTATGACCTTCAGCTGTAGAAGTGCATTTGTGTTAGGCTTACCCTGTCAGGAAGGTTGTCTGCCCCTCCTTTTGGCTTTTTCTTTTGTATCACTATGTCCCTTTTCAGAAATATGTGGGACGCATTTTGCATGTGGGGGACAGACCTGAGCTTCATAGAAATATGCACATATTTTTGAAACCAGTGTGAAAGGATTAAGAGGTGGAATATGGGGGACCTTGAAAATTGCATTTCTAGGCTAAGGCTGTCATATGGCCTAGTCTTCCTCAGCATGTCTTGTCCGCCCCCCAGATACACTGTCAGGTCACAATTTGAGACTTGTAGTCATTTGTCAATAATATCTGCATGTCTGGAAATCGCTGACTTTTTCATTGCCTGTGTACAATAGTTCCAGTGTATTCTGGATGAAAACATCAGTCAAACAGTGTGTGTGTTGGAGACCTGATGTCTGGCGCACAGATCTGTCTGGCTTTGAAATTCCAGAAAAAGTATGGTAACATTATTCCATTTTGTTCCTAAAAATTTTTAAGGAAAAGTATTTTATTTCAGAAAAAAAACTTTTTGGGATTTCTCCTCTGTTGGAATTCTGGGTTTATATCTGCTTTTGTTGTTTCTGAACAGAGCAGCATATGTATTTTTATCTTAATATTGGCATATCCTACTCATTGCAAATTTTAGTTTTCATCTATCCTATCCCACATAAGTCAATACAAAAATCTGGAAAGCAGAAACACTAACGACTTGTAGGTATCGTGGGTATCATAGCATACATACACAAGGGAAGCAGATTAACAGTGTAAGCAACTTCTGATTTGGAATTTCCTAAGTCCTGGATGCTTTACTTTGCAATCTGATGCTCTTTTACTGAGGAATTTTTTCATGAAACTTCTAAACTGTATATTTTGTTCAACAGTAAAACAAAGGATATTATTGAGTTTTGACACTAGAACTGTTGAGCTCTGCAGTACATCAATGTTCCCTAAATCGAATTTTTATACAGTCCAACTAAAACAGGACTGTGTCTGCAGTGTTGGTCGTATGCTTAATTTCTTTTCTCTGTATTGGCGAGTATTCTTCCTAAGATCACCATCATCTTGCTTTTTTTGGGTTATCTCCACAACTAGAATGTTTCCATAACCTTTTTGTATTTAATCATAGTACTAGTTGGATGAAGCACAGTTTAGCTTTTAATTCTGTTTTTTCTATTAATCAAAAATTTCTTAACAAAGACCATACAATGCAAACAGAGAGTCTTCAGTAGATTCTGTAGTCTAAAACATAGTCTGCCTGGTCGAGTTCTTGTGTGTCGGTGTTCTCCACCCCACAGATGTTCTTCTTAATGTCTTTTAAGAAGTTTCCAAATGGCAGTGTGTGGCAAGTTGCCTGATCCATCCTGTGGCATTCGCCTCACTTTGTTGTTTCCAGATGCTTCTTGAGGCTTCCAGACCTTTCACAGCAAAGAAGGACCTAGAAGCCTTATGAAATTCCCATGCTTATATTTAAAGATGGTTAGAATACACTAGATATTTCCTTTTACTATTTTTCCTGTAAGCAGTTGCCACAAGGACATTATGCAATTTTGAGTAGGCAGACAGATGATCCACGTGATTGTGAAAGGAGAGGGGAGGTTTTTGTGAGAATATGAAGATGTAATCCACATGGTGGAAATGTTTGGCAGCTACCAGCTTGAACATAAAATGGACTGCAGCTTGTGGCCTGCTCTACCCTAGCGTCTTTGCCAACTTTTATTGTTATGGAGCAAGCTCAGTGAATACTTGTTGCAGCTTTATCAGTAGATAGCATGCCTATGCCCACAATCAGAAGATGAATAAAACTCCTTTTTCCAGGGCTTTCTCTGCACATCCTGTTGGTTTTCACTTGAATGCCTGCAGTGCATAGAAAGCTATACTTGCCGCTTCCTTCCCCATGCATACACATCAGCTGAAGAGATAAGCTTGAGCAGACAGAGATTTTCTGGATAGTTTTTGGCAACAACATCCTCTGGGTCAAGTGGTCCAGTTGACAACCTAGCCCGTCTGAACTTCAAACATAAAGTTACTTGTGTTTACTAGAGACTCCAAAGTAGCTAGCTGTTGGGTTAGGACCTAGCTTGCGGGGAAGCGTTGCCCAGTCATAGGGTGGCAGCATTAGACAAATGATCAGATAGGCCTTTGGAAAGTGTCCTTGGGAGGTAGACTCCACTGCCCTCTAAATTATAGTTGTGGCCTGAGTTGTCCAAGGCTAGACTTGCTAATTGAAATGTGTTGTGGGCAAATGTGAAGCTGCAAAGAGACGTGTGACAAGATGATGGACAGGAGCAGAGTAAATCTTACTAAGTAGATGTACTAAAGTTGTGTATTGCAGTCAGAAAGTGGCTTCTTTACACAGTGGAAGAGATGAGCTCATCTAGAAAGTATCCTCTGGAAAGTTTGATCCTGTGTGGATTTAGCTGAAGCAAGTATCAGCCTTCTGTGGTGCTGAAACTAAGTCCAGCAGGCATAGTGAATCAGAGCTCTCAGTTACTGTGTGTTAACAGAACCTGAAATGAGTCGTGGCTTATGTTAGTATATGGGACAGGGAAATACAGTGGTTGAGGAGTGGGGTGAACGTACTACAGCAAAATAAGATTTTTTCGTCATAAATCTGAGCACTTAAGTGTTCTGAATCACCTTCTGGTGTCTCCAATGATGGAGACTCCCTAAAGCGAATCTAGAAAGATTGTTCTTCAGCATCTAAGTGGACAGCTAAGACAAGGTAGTGTGAATGCTCTCACCATGTAAGCCAGCCTAGTTCCCTTAAACAGATCTATCTTCACATATTATTTTTTCACAATTATATTTCACAGTACAATAAAAAGACCACCAGTGCTTCACAATTAGAAATTAGCATGACAACATTGTGATGCAGTAAATAAAGTACACCCTAATCAAGGATGTATTCTTACAGAAAGATGGCAAAGAGGGGTGCCAGATAAACATTTGCATCACAATAACAAGTTTCTAATAGTAAATACATGCTGGATAGCTTGACACAGAAGCTCAAAAGTTTTGGAGCTGATTCTTTTGTTTTTTCAGAGTACTACCATAGGCTTTAGTTTTGCTAGTTATGTTTAACTAAGTATTTTTATTTTGGTGCTACCTAGTAAAGCTTGTCTAGCATTAAAACAACACAGTAATTAAGTTTCATGTAACTATTTACTTTCAGCTGTATTACATGGGCATGAGAAAGTAAATCATCAACATGATTCCAGTAGGAATATTTTATTTAAAACATAGCGGGTTGAATTACCATTTGGTATAATGGATACTGAAGACAATACAGCAATAGCAAATGCTGTGAAACTGAAGCATGGCATGCCAGAATCATCTGTGGGTGTAACACTTCATCAGCCAAGTTTCCTGAAGGAAGCATTTGGCTTCCCAGGTCCTTTGTTCGGGATTTTGTTACACAAGCTTCCTGGTCACATATATATGGAACAGCAAACTGAAATTATGCTGAGCAGCCACTAGAGCTTTTAAAAATGATACTGTTTTCTTTCAGCCTGTGACTATTTTCATGCATATGACTGTTTTCCAGATGTCAAAAAAACACTGATCATAACTTTGATATAGCAAGGCCGTGCAACAGCCTTGTTGAAGTAGTTGTGTACTCCGTAAGTTTGTAGAGGTGATGTGTCTTGTCAAATCACATGGCAGCAAATAGAACATTTAGGAAAGAAGCATAAGGCCAATTTCTGTCAGTTTAGTTAAACTAGTTCTCCTGCTGTGACCGAGGGTAGGATTTGGTTCCAGACTTACTGGCTACCAGTTCTATGATATGGTCTCTTGAAGAAATTGTTTTCATTATTTGCATGGGCCAGGTAAGGAGAGGATGGGTATTGCTTCATACAGATACATTGCTGTATACTTGTAAGCATGTCATGTATAACAAGCATTTATATAAACCTGCATTGGCACAGAGGTACCTTGTTGTCTAAAGGAGTGTGATAAACCTGTATGTTACTGTCTTCCTTTATTTTCCTTCCAGATCAATGCAATCCGATCAGTTGTTCCGAACAAAAGCAATAATGAGATAGTTCTGGTGTTGCAGCAGTTTGATAACAATGTAGACAAGGCTGTTCAAGCTTTCATGGATGGTGAGTACAGTGTACCTTTTTCACTAAGGGATGAGGGATTCAGTTGCATGCTAAAGTATTCATTGTCTCTGGTGGCTCAAAATATATTCTGTTGTTCTGCTGAAATTCAGATGATTGTGACACTTAGTTCTTTTTTTTTTTTTTCCCCAATTGATCCTCCTGTCTACGTCTTTGCTTCTTCACACTATGTGTTTGATATGGCTGTTTACCTGTTCTACCTGACTTTGCCATTTTTTGGTGCCATTCTTGTTGCAGATCTTCTTTATTCTGCGTGAAATTTAATGCTCTTTAAAGTAAATATGTCAGCATGTGATTCACTATTGAAGATACAGTAACTAATAAGAATTTGGGATATTTCTGAAGCAGATGACCAGGCCCCTAAACCCCTGAACTTGATGCATACATTGACATTCAAACCTCAATCTGAATTTTGCAAATAGCCTTGACATTTATAATGGCTGAACCAAGACTCCATTGAATGTTCAAGTCATTCTAAATCTGGATCTGAGTTTGTATTTTGCATCATGAGACCATCTCTAATGAAAGGTCACTTTTATTTAAATAACATTTTTCTGATAAATATATAATGGCAAGTATTTTGAACTTTCACCAAAGTCTGTAAGAAACCCTTTGCAGCAATAATAGCATGCCATGAGCAAACCCTCTCAAAATCTTTGTAGTTTGGGGCTGCTTAAAAGATACTAGAAGTTCAGTGGTCTCAAAAGCCCTGTATATCTTAAAAATGCCTCATAGTGTTGATTTGCCGTCTCACCAAGTTGCTTATTTCATATCTATTTTACTTCAGAATAGTTTTGGGCTTGGTTTGGATTAATTTACAAAAGTGTATCAGCCAAAATGCATGATGATGTACTAGGAATTACTTACCAATATGCAAAAAGCAGATGCAAGCGAACTGGACTATTTATAAATGCATCAGAAATCTTCCATCAGATCTATATTGTGCCTCTTGATGTGGGTATCTGCATAGACAGTCAGATTCTGATAGATGTATGGAAATCGGAGTTTGCGCGCGCACACACACAAAGGAAAATGTGATGCATCTAATTAACAATTTTGTTTTCCTGTAATATATGTCCTGGGGAAAGTAGTGGAGGGTTGCTCCGTGATTATTCAGTAAGTTCCTTTCATTCAATTTATTTTGTCTTAAGTTACCATTGTTTGCTTGTGGTCTATGAATTGTTTCCAACGGCTCCTGAAAAGGGGAAGTGCTTTCATAGCCATGTGTTGTCATCTGCTATGAGGAATAAACAGGGCAAAAACAAGCCTTACAAGAGTGCAACAGTCTTGAAGAAAAGCAAGCTGTTGTAACCTGAGTTCAAATGATCTTTGAAATTCATGTTTATGATCATTGTGCCTTGAGTTCAGAAGTCTTTGCAAGTGAGGATTTGAAAACAGGCAGTATTTGTTACTGTCTGGAAATGTCGTGAGTAAAGACACATGTCCATTCAGCTGCCACTGTGAATAGAATGAATCTAGCACTTTGAATATCTTTTCACGTGAATGACAAAAATTGCTAAGATTGAAATATCGCAATCGCAGAGAACACATTGCTGCATGCAACAAAAAACATGGGGACAGCCATGCTGAGTGAAAAGGCAGAGCACCTCTATTCAATGCTTCTCTCAGAGGTGCTGCATGCTGAATCAAGAAATGTTCAAATGTAGTTTCCTGAGATCAGCTCCTATCTTGCATCTTACCTAGAGCAGCATATAGGTGATGTCTCTGTTATGAATTTACTTCTATATGTGAAATTTGAGTTAAATAAAATAGTGGTTCAAATGTTTTATTTGCTATGTTAGTGTTTACCTAATTAAGCACAATCTGAAGGTCTCTTCAGCTGCTTTGTAGATGTGTTCAAGAAAATATACTGGTGGGTTCAAATGAGGGCTTTGGGACTTGCACAGTTAGTGCTTTTCTAACAGGAGGAAACTGGGGTTAGTTGGGCGAATCCCTAAGATAACCCTCGACCTGCGTAGTATTCACAGGGAAGCTGAGGGAAGCAAAGCTAAGACAACACCAGCCAACACAAAAAGAGTGTTGGATGATACTGTGAAAACAGTTAACAAAGCTGTCAAGTGAAATCACATATTTTTAGCAGCACAGAGTAAAATGGGCAGCAAATGTCTGGGTTTATTTCTTCATACTCAAATACAGTGTCTGTCAAATGATAGCATACCTTTAGGAGAGGGGATTGTATTTATATGCACGTTAAGTATGTGTGTGTATAACTAAATATAGATATATGTATAGTTATACATATAATGGAAGTTTTCTTGGTCTTCTGTCTGCATTGTCATGTCATCTAGGAAACAAAATATGGCTTTGATGGATTCCAAACACATTTTTTCACAATTTAACAAATTAGGTTAAGTACTACTAGCAAGACATGTAATCTCTTCTAATGTGTGTGATAGACTGACCAGATAATCTTGATCTGGATTATTGTGATAGAAATATAATTTTGGTACATTTGAAAACCTGACATGTCTTTGGCCGAATACTAGTTGACAACTCATAGTCTGAAAACAGCATTACTTCTTAATAATATTGTCGTGAGTTCACTGAAATGAGTGAGAAGAATGGCTGAGTATGAAACCCATTTGGAAAGGATAATAAATGAATAGTTACTAGAATTATGCAGTGATGGTAAAGTGATTCTTAAATTCAGGCAGAAGACATTTAACCTGCTTGTGATTAAAAGGATTATTGTGGCAGATACTGCCATAGTAGTTTGGATGATGATTCAGACTGCATGCTTACCATGAGCATCTATTTTCAGCTTTAGGGTCCAGGAGAACAAAATAATGACGTTAACTAGATGCAGAAGAGTTTTCTTCTAACATGGCAGCTGGCACTAGTCTGACCAAGGCTCTGCTTGCTTTATTCCATAAATTTGTCTAACCAACTCATTAGGGCTGGTAGACTGAATTTCAAGTATACAAAATTGTAATAATTTTCAAATATAAATGTGAACCTTTTTTTTTTCTGCCAGGTGTGATTTTACTGTGTTTGTGCAATGCAGAATTTCTGCAGGAGTCCACGAAATTACTCTTTTGGATGCTAAGTCTTCATTTTTCTGAATATGACAGATAACACATAGGAAGTATATGATAAAAATGCCAAAAGATTTTAAAACTTTCAGAAGCTCTAGAGTCGGGGTGTTCTATCTAGTTTATCCAGTGTTTATATTACGGTGCTGAGATGCTTCCCTTCTCAGGCAAGAGATTTGAGTGTTGATTTTTCTGGGGCTTATGCTAGTGCTTTGAGTTAGGCACCCACTTAATTACTTTGTGGAATGAAGGCCATAAAAAGCAGTAGTGCCAAGTAGCCCATCCACTGTATGTAGTGTAATCAAATAAAATGGGTAACTAAAAAGGAGAAAGATGGCAGTACCCATTTTGTTGTCCCCACATAAGAGAATTTGCAACAACAAATGGAAATGCTGCCTAGCTAGGAGACTAGAAACTGTTCTTGAACACACTTTCTCATAGCTGAACTGTTGTTGAAACGTTTTATCTTTCCTTTCTCTAGGCAGTGCAGTTCAGGTTCTAAAGGAATGGAATATGACAGGGAAAAAGAAGGTAAGAACTTGCTCTTGAGAATCAAAGCATTCAGACCGTTTATCAGCTGTCTAGTTGAATTTAGTACTTTTCTTTTGGCCAGTATTTTGTCTGCCTTTGCTAACACAGGTGACTTCATTCACACCTGTAGTCAGAATACTGGAAAGCAAATGTGTGTATTATTTTTAATCCTGTTCATCTGTTGCTGTCTCTCTAGCCCAGTATTCTGAGAGAATTTCTGGGACAGCACGTATGTGTGCATCTGTGTGGGAGCCAGACCCTGGACAAGTACAGAACGAATCCCAAAACAGCCCACATGCAGAAGCACTTTTACTAAGCAACTGTATCCTGGATAGTCACAGCCACTTACAGTGCTAGAGTTTTTGCTGCCAGGTGTAAAAAATAACTTCTGCATAGGAGTCATCCATTAGGAGTCATGCGTTAGTGATGCTATCAAGTCAGATACTTCAAGTCTACATGTGGGATATAGTCTTCATGCTTACATATCTCCAAGCCAGAGCTGTACCAGGAGGCTGCCCTGTGAGTCACTGTCATGGAGTCTCCTCTTTATGGCTGGGAGAGCTACAGTAGCAGTGGCCAACCTATGTCCTCTGTGATCTCTTTCTACCTGATCAGAGTGATGCCTTTAAGGGTTTGTCCGTGTTACTGTGTGGATATTCCCCTGATGGTTAGGAACTGCTTGTCCTAAGTGACTGCAAACATTTTGAGTAGCATCTTAGCAGAAGCTTTGTTACTGTTTTGCAATGCAAGTATTTTGTGTGGAAGGAAGGGGAAAAACAGTTTGGGGCTTCAGGCTTTATTTCAAATGGTTTATATATTCAGCTGAACAGATGCAATGTGTTGTATAGCACAGCACAGCACGGCCTGTAAATTGCATTACACTGGTGTCACTTGTATGGCATTTTAAGAGCATTGACAATTTACTGATTATATTTTGAGTTTATACAAGTTGCACTGAGTGATGTCTTTGTTCTTGCAATATTTCTCCATTTAGAACAACAGGAGAAAAAGAAGCAAATCTAAACAGCACCAAGGCAATAAAGATCCTAAAACCAAGAATGGTGGACCTGAGAAGGCATCTCAAGAGCCCCAGGGAATATATGACTGCCATCTGAATGGATGCTCTAAGGACAACTCTTGCAGTGGTTCTGCCAATCAGAAACTGGAAGCTGCTTCTCTTGAGAACAAAGGCTCAGGATTTGTAGGGTCAGCGCTGGTCTGTCCAGAAATCACAGGTCAGTTCATCTGGCATAAGACACCTTTTTAACTGGCAATAGCCAAGCCCCCATTTACATAAAGATCATGGTATTTTTATTGCCATGAAGTAGAATATAATAAAAAGAATTTGGAGAGAGGTATTTGCGCAAAATAACGCACATAGCTATTAACATCACACAAGTAGATCTATATCTGAGCACAATTCGCCTTGCAATATGTTTCCTTGCAAAATGTCCTTTTTTCTAGAGACGAAAGGATCAAACTATAATTAGAGGCCCAGCTGATACAGAATATTACGGATATAAATACAGAAGAATGCAGGGTTAGAAAATGGCTTGAGTGTAAAATGGTAACAGAAGCGATAAAGTTCCTTATCCGGAGCAAAGTCATCTGAGCAGTATGAGCTTGTGGCATATTACAGGATTTCTTTATTGGCTAGTCCAGACTAGTCCATTTGTTCTTTTTCTCATCTTCCCTGAATAGGCTAGTCACAGTAGATCTCCACTGGCTTTCCCTAACAGGGAAGGAAGAGCCTTTGTGTTGAGGGAAGGCAGTCTGATAGCCTGTTAGTACACGCACGTTTCTGCTAGGGTCTAGATACTGATTCTGAAACTGGAGGACAGTAACACAGAAAGCTTTTCCTCACTGGGTTATAGTAGATAGTGAGTTATGATTATAGCAACATCAATGAAAACAAACCTTCTCCTCTGGGTGAGAAGTTCTGTGAAAGCTTTTGCCTTCAAGTATCCTTTCATAAAGCTCATATTTAATAGCTGAAAAAAACATTACCAGTACTGACAGCACTTTGGATTTCAAACCTCTGACAGACCTAGATTATTGCTGCTGTTAGTATTTTCTTCCTATGTCTTAAGCAGTATGTAAGACTGTATTAAAAGAACTTTCCTTGAAATCCCTTTTTCTGTGGTCGCAAATACAGCTCTCAAACCTCATTTTAAAGGAATGTGCCAAATGGATAATTGTCCTGAAATGAATTCTCTGCTACTTCCAGGTGACTTTGGTGGTGCCAACCTCTGGTCAATTAAATGAAAAGTCTGCAACCTATAGCAGCCAAATAGATGAACTACTTATCCAGAAGTTTTGTCCTAAGAATTTGGTGCCTCGCAAAGGATCAGAGATACTATTCCCACCCTTGCTAAAGACTCCCACTTACTTTGGATAGAATATGCTATAAGTCAGAAAATTCTGCATTTCCATAATAGTAAAGGCATTCTTGCCACTAATTCTGCAAGATATAAACATTTGTGATATAAATATATGTCAAGCTCCCATGTCAAACTTCTTATAGTTGCTTTTTTGAAACAATACATGCATGAATAAAGATACATAGACTGATTTGTCCATGCATAGGGTGTGTTTTCTAGGGGCTAACAGGCATGAATGCAAGAAGAGTACCCATGCTCTTAGTGACCTTTTTCTGTGGCATTGGGATTGAGTCCTTTTTTTTCTCTTTGACATGATTCATTGTAGAGTTGTACATAGCAAGGGCAAAAAGCATCTCAGAATTTTTCTTTGCTTTTACAAGTGACAAATGAGATATTACCATAGCTTTACAATTTTTATAAACTTCTACATCTATCCCCTGTTTCAACAACAGGGAGAGAGAGGGATAAAATACAAGAAAAAGGTGGGAAAGAAAAGAAAGGAAATGGAGATAAAGGAAAACCTGAAACTTTAATATTCAAGTTTCCCTTGCATAGTAAAATAAGTTCCTGGCAATTTGTTTAATACAGAGAAGGAAAGAGTTTCTTATTCACTTTTAGTTGCACTAAAATCCTTGTCTCTGCAGCCAGTGTAATAGCTACTTTCTTAAGGTCTGTCCTGGTTTCAGCTGGGATGTAGTTAGCTGTCTTCCTAGTAGCTGGTACAGTGCTATGTTTTGAGTTCAGTATGTGAAGAATGTTGGTAACACTGATGTTTTCAGTTGTTGCTCAGTAGTGTTTAGACTAGAGTCAAGGATTTTTCAGCTTCTCATGCCCAGCCAGGGCAGCTGACCCAAACTGGCCAACAGTGTATTCCATACCATGTGATGTCCCATCCAGTATAGGAACTGGGAAGTGGGGGGGGCAGGGATTCGCCGCTTGGGGACTGGCTGGGTGTTGGTCGGCGGGTGGTGAGCAATTGCCCTGCGCATCATTTGTACATTTCAATCCTTTTATTACTACTGTTGTCATTTTATTAGTGTTATCATTATCATTATTAGTCTCTTCTTTTCTGTTCTATTAAATCGTTCTTATCTCAACCCAGGAGTTTTACTTCTTTTCCTGATTTTCTCCCCTATCCCACTGGATGGGGGGGGAGTGAGTGAGTGGCTGCGTGGTGCTTAGTTGCTGGCTGGGGTTAAACCACGACAAGGTCAAAAGCCACCTATGTACATATTGTTAAATTTGCACTGAAATGCATGGAACTAAATAGAAGGGTGATCAGGATCCCTCAGGGGCCAGCAGCTGCACCCTTGTGGTTTCTGAGCAAGTCATGCAGGCTGTTTGAAAGCAGTTTGAAATGCTGAAGTGAGTCCAAAGTGCACCCATTTCATATTGCTCTCTCTTGTGTTGTAATCTCCTTTCTTTTGTCCTTGTCTGGCTTGTTCATTTTGGTTTCTTCCCTATCAAATTAATGGTACTGTAGTCATTTCACCATCACCTTCAGACAGCTCATAGCTTAGAAGGATCATAGTCAGGTGTCTGCTGACAGTCTTTTATGCTTTCTTCCCCATGAGGATCATGAGGTTGAAGCTTTGCTTATACCAACTCACAGTCTATGAGATTAGGTCTTTAAGAGCCATAAAATCCTGGCTGCCTGGAAGGGACTTCAGGGATGATGTAGTGTAGCTGGTGTTTCTCCATAATGTGTCCCATGCTAGAAGATGATAGGGGAGAACATGTGGCTATTACCTTTAGTTCAGGTCTGCTTATTTCTTGCCATTATTCCATCTTTCTTTTTTTGAGAAGTCTTTAGTCATTGTTTCTTTTTGTGATGGTTTCCCACAGAGAATCAAGACCTGCTAGAAGAAATGAAGCACAGACCCTGGAAAGCCAAATTGCCTCATCATGGAGGGCCTTAGGGAGTGTTTCACTTAATTATGAGTTAGTTCAGGGGCTCTCCCTCTCAATATCTTGAAGGGGAAAAGGCCCCCAATAAACCATATTACTTCAAAATGATGACCAGAACAAATTCTCCAACTCTCCTTTTAGAGTCATTGGCAACACAGGATCTGAAGGACTTAGAGCTACCCTTTCTGCACACACCCTTGTAAAGAAGGGGCATGAATGCACTGAAAGGATACTTAATGTTGCCTTGCCATGCTATTGATTTTGCAGGGACTTGGGTAAAACCAGATACAAATCAGATACTGATCTCTTTCCTACTTTTTATAATTGTTTTTCAGGTAGGGTGATTTTTAGTGAATCCTTCAAACTTCTTGTTTATATCTCAAGGGAGTTTTTTTTTCTTCTTTCAGCCAAAGAATCCATTGAGGTTCACTTTATTTAAATAGATTTCAAGTGGCAAGCTGTTATAAAAAGACAAACCACTCATTTCAAAGATGGCAGCTCAGCAGATTTCAAAGCAAGTGAAAAAAACCCTTGATTTTTCCAGTGTATAAACATAAAGTCATTCAGACTCAACAATAAGGCTTCATATCTTTCTTAATCTTATAACTCTGGGTTTTCTACCTTAATGTTTTCTTGCAGACAAAGAACAAGAACACCAGAGAGTATCTGTGGAATTAAACCCAAAGACTATGAATGGAGTAGAACAGCATGAGTCTCTTCAGCCATCAGTTCAACTCCAGTGTAACGTAGGCAGGCCAAAGTCAAAATCTTCCTCAGTTAAATCATCCAATGCTCCACCCCAACGTGAAACAAAGACAGATGATTCAGTCAAAAAAAGAGGTAAATTGGATCCCTGGTTGCTGTGTGCTGTGGTGATCAGACAGCTGAGGAGTCTAGGGGAAAAAAAAAAAAAAAGCACATATGTGAAGAAGAGGTGTATTGGAAAGTGAGAGCAGAATCATGTTCAGCACAAAAAAAAGAGTAGAACAATTTATGGTCTATTTAACATTATATTAAATGAAACTTAAATAATTTGGATTAGTAGTGCTGGTTTAATATTTATTTGATTTGGGGAATGAATTTGAGCAAACACATTTAGAAACTGAAGAGCACCATGGAAGGACTATGGAAAAGTTGGATTTATGGGCTTCAGCAGGAGTAGGATAGCCACTTCATCCTAATCTGGGCAAATAACATTGAACTATTCCTGCTCCCTCATTCAGAAAAACCAAAACCAGCTTTCTGACTTTTGTGTAACTTTTGTTTTCTATTTTAGGGCCGAATATTGAAAAATCAGTAAAAGACCTGCAGCGTTGCACTGTTTCTCTAACCAGATATCGTATGATGATCAAAGAGGAAGTGGATAATTCAGTGAAGAAGATCAAAGCTGCATTTGCAGAATTACACAGCTGGTACGTAAATCGATTTGAGAGATCCATCAGCACCACGTGAGAAAAGAGGGGCTAGTTAGGCCACTGGTATTGGTGGGGAGGGGTCATTTACACCCTGTTTGTTTGCAGCATTTGGTTTCATAAAAAAAAATGTGGTGCCATTAAGTAACTTACCAGCCAGGAAGTAATATATGCATAAGTGTATGCTTACATACATACATAAAGATAAAGGAGGACAAAACTACAATTCTTTGAAAAAAATCTCACTACGGCTTTTTCCCCCTCCCCAAGTGATCTATCTTGACCTAATTCTTTTGTGTAAAGTTCAGTGGCAGCATATCTGAGCAAATGAAAACTTTTACAAAAAAACTGTTTATGGGGTTTTCTGAAGTCTCTTTTACCTTCTTTAAATCTCTTCTTTCTACATTTCTTTGATCTTACCTTCTTTCGCAGGCAGTCCTTTACTGTCTCTTCATTTCCCATCATCTTTGCTTCTTATCCACTGGTTTTTCTCTTTCCCTCATAGTTTCTTTTAACTTTCCCATCCATCACTTCATTTCCATTTCTCATCTCTATTTCATTCTTTTTCCTCATTCTCTTGTCTCTTCCTTTTTTCTAATTTTTTTTCCAGTATGATTTTGGTTATGCCTCATCTTCAGCATATATGTCTACACCCTCTGAAAATTTGTAGCAGAAATAATTGCTGTAGTAGCAAGGTGCATATTTTGTATATATTTGTCATAGAAAAATACTTCCTGGTTTGAGTTTTACTCAGCCTTTTGTTAAGCATAGATGCCATATAAAACCTGTGTATTATACAGTGTTGCAGTAAACAGAAAAAATCATATTAAAATGTACAAGATTCAGTTACAAATCACAGGAGAGTACAAAAACCTTTCAGCCGGTATAGGGGTGTTTGCTTATGAACTAAAATGCAGTAATTATATTGTTGGTATAGAAAAATTAAGTAAAGTTCATCAGCCTCTTGCACTTTTTTTTTTTGGTAGTTCTCAGAGGTGTTTTTGTATGATTTTAGAAAACTTAAAAAAATTTGTGGTTTCTGCTAAGAAGGCTCTGACCTTTTCTCTGAGTGAACTTATAGCTGGGTCTCATTTGCTGTGTAGTTCTCAAATTTTTTTTGTTACAGTGTTAAAAATAAATAATTTCACATGTCTAATCTTGTTTGCAGGCAGTCACAGTCAATTCACTCTTTAAATGATAGTCACTCTGGTCATGGAACAGGCTTACAACTCTATCATGTTCTAAGAATGTGGTGGGAAATGCAATATTTGTAAATTCAGAACTTAAATTCTTCATTTTTCATGTATTCATGTTTTAGCTTGAAAAAAACACTAAAGTGTATTGCCTAACGCTAAAATGTGTTACTTAATAGGTAAGCTTAATAGGGGAAAAGACAAAGTGATCCCAAAAGAGTATGTAAATCCAAGTAGACTTAAAATGATGAAAAATAGCCTGGAAAACTTTTGAATAGGCTTAATTTAATTTATCTCCTGCTAGTTTCAGTGCCTGATTATTGGAGTGGAGGTGGCCAGAAGCTCTAGAATGTTAACAGATCTGTGCTCTGAATATTCAGTCCTCACAAAGCAATTTCATGCACATAGCATAACGTTGCAACAAGGACAGTATAATGTCAGGACATGTTTATGGAAATCTCAATGTGGGCTGCGTTGCTTTTGGCAGCTCATAAGCCTAATATTTAGTTTTTTCTTCAAATGAATGAGGGGAAAATTTGGTTTAAACAGTAAAACGCATGACTTGACACCTTTGCTAAAATTAAAAACAGTTTTGGGATATTTCATATGACCTTGTGGCTTAAACTCTGAAAAAGATGGGAAGAGCTGTCTTGAGTGCCTCATTTACAAAAACTTGCTGCCAACTGCTGTAGATTCACTGGATTTGAGTACAAATCACCAGAACCAGTGATATATATAGCTTCAGACCTCATACAGTCAACACATCTTGTTCCTGGGCTGAACGGTTTAGTTTGTGTTATTTACATGGCAGTTTCCTTGCTTCGAAGTTGAACAAAGCATCACTAGTGGTAGTGGGAGTGTGAGGTAATTAAGTGAGCACCCAGCCTCTTGTCTATTTGTCACCCTCCTTGGGCATGGGAATTTCAGTGTGGCACACTCAACTTGTCTGTCAATGGAAAGTGAAGCAATTCAGCTAAACTGTTGCTCCCAGAATGCTATGGAGTAACCAAAAGCAGGGGCATGACAATGATATCTAGTCTCCTTTGTGATAGTGATTCTGAAGTTCTTGGAGTTGCTGCTGGAGAGTGGACTGGTTGAGATGTGCAACGGATAAACATACAACAGCACTTAAGTGCTGTCTGTGGTCAGAACTGCAGGGAATACTTGAATGGGCTCAATACTGTAACCTAGATGGGAGCTTAACTGGTTCCTGTTACACACAGCTGTCACCACCTAAGGGCTTTTAGTGAAGCTAAATGAAGTCAGAAGCTTTAATCTTGCATTGCAGCTGAATGCTGAAATACATAGTATCTGTTATCTCTCTTGGGTTTGTTTTTCTTTTCCTTCCTTTGGCAGTAGGATAAAAGACCCTTTTTGGGTCCTTTTTGCATTTACTATCAAGGTCAGAATCAAAACTGCATTTCAAGAGTAAGCAATCTTCTGGATTTTCTAATAATTTTCTTTTTTTTTAATCTTTTCATGATTTTACCAATCACAGAAAGGATGAAGTGCAAAGATAACATCACATATCTTCCTCCTACCTCCAGATAGCTTATGAAACCATTATTATGGAGATAAATGAATAGCACATGTGGCCTAAGATGTCCTGAAAGCTTCAGTGGAAAGATTCACAAGAAATTTTCCTTTTAGCAGCAGAAACTGTTGAGTGATAGCTGCCAGTGGAAGTCCATGTCTCTGTCTGGCTCGGTATTTCACAGCTTGACCTAACCAATGAAGGGAAGCTGCTCCTGAACATGCTCAGTCAGTACTATGCTGCAATTTAAAAGTCACCTGTCTGGCAAAACAGTGCATACCACCCTCCCACAATCTAAAAAACGAGTGGTAGGGAGCAGGTGTGCTGTGAACACCTGTAGATGCTTGGAAAAGAAAATGCAATGCTTGCTTCTGGTTTTAACTTCTTAATGAAATGGGGCCAAAAAACAATCCCAGAAAGATGTGTGTTTAAAAACACTGCAATGGGCTCACTTTCTCTTTCTTAAAGAGCCTCCTAAGAGTTCCTGCCAATGGGAGTAATTCTCTGCATGCTCAGAACAAGTGATA
Organism: Haliaeetus leucocephalus; assembly: GCF_000737465.1. Classification (NCBI taxonomy): domain Eukaryota; kingdom Metazoa; phylum Chordata; class Aves; order Accipitriformes; family Accipitridae; genus Haliaeetus; species Haliaeetus leucocephalus. The sequence continues at coordinate 4,343,932 of NW_010972437.1, forward strand.
ACGACTTGCTTTTATGCAGTGCTTTTCATGCCAGAAGGCACGAGAGCATTTTACAGGCATTGGGCTGGACTAGGCAGGGCACTTTGCCCCACTCTGCAAGATGTCTTTTGCAGTTTCATGTGGATCATGCTTCCACTGTGATCTAGCACTCTTGTCACCCCTGCTCTTGCAGGGCTTTCTGTGACATTGCTTTCCCCAAGGCTATGAGACTGCTGGGCAGAGCAAGCTCAAGGGCACTGTTTCTCAGACTCACGTGCACCTGAAAGTATGAGGACGATCCTTCTAACAGTACTCCTTGAACCAGCTTTTCTCCTCAATGCATCCAGCTTTGGTGTATGGTTTTCAGGAATACCTTTGTGTGAGTGAGAACATAAGCTGCTCCACTTATTGCTTGGATGTAAAACATGTCAGAGCATAGCCATGTCTCACAGTAGTGTAGGGCAAGTTAAAAAAAGAATACCAAATAGTTCTTAAGTTGCAGAGGAAGGTCAGAAAAGCTAGGTGAACTCCCCTTTCACTAGAGTGTGCTTGAGATGTTTGTTGCCAAGGTTAAAACCTGTATGCTGTAGTTGTGTTTTCACTTTTCCACCAGGAGACTGAAAAATGATCTTGGGGATAAAAAGAGAGCCTCAGGAAATCTGAGTGAAATGTTCAGAGCACAAAAGGAGCCACAGTTCCCCATAACACCTCTTGCCAGAAAATGATTTTCACATATTGGGCATCCACACAGTCATATGGAGAACTAAAAAGAAACATCTGCTACTTGCCCATATGGTCTGCTTCCAACCACAAATGGAAAATAGTCTGTAGAAAATAGTAAGGGCCAGGTTTAGTTACAATGCATGCAGAACTGGACCAAAGAAAGACAAGCTTCCTCTATTCTTTGTGTCTCAGACACATTGGTATGTCCAGTGCTTTCTAAAAAGCATGAAAACCAACACAGTTGATGATTTTCTGAGTGAACAAAAAGCACTTTGAAAGCTCTACCATAGGCTGGATAAAAAATTGATGTAATGCTGGAAAAATGGAGTTTGGCAATAATAACAATTTAAAAATATATTAAAATACATTCAGGGAACAACTAGAAAGCATGTACTGTATGTTTGGGGAAGATAAAGCAGTTTTTCTATTGTTTTCTAAGTTAAAATTAAAGCAGAGGAGTGGTTGAATGGGGGAAGAGGTAATTTAGAACGTAGTTGGGTCTGTACTAACTCAGTGCTTGGTGATGAGCAACGCTGCCAGTGCTCGCAGTTGCAGACCAGTGAGTGAACAGAGTCATCCCCTTTCTGGGACCCCTACCTGGCAAACTGTAAAGATGATGGCTTTCTGTTGCCCATAGCCCAGAACCAGTGGCACCAGATGAAGAGCTGCCTGTTTGTGTTAGTGATGTGGTAGTTTAGAGCATGGGCAGATGGCTGGAAAGGCCAGGACTGGTATTGCTTTAGACTGAACAGAGTTCCTGTGCTGTTTCTCTTTGCGTTTCCAGGCAGCCCTCGTTAGCTTTCTGTCTGTGTCTTGTCTGCCAGCCAACCGTTGGTAGTCCTTATGCCTCTAAAGTACAAATTTTCAAATCCTCTTGCAGTTTGTTCTGATGTTTGTTTGCCCATCAGTCATATGTTCCAGTCCATAACCTTGCCAGTGCAGAGAAGGAAAAAATGGTCTCCAAGCACTTTGGTTTCCTCAGGCTCACGTGGGTTTCCAGGTACCTCCAAAGACCAGTGCTTTTACCAAGGCCCCTGGGCCCTGCCCCTACTGCCTGGGGGGGTCTGGGAGGACCCGATCCAACAGCTCTGGCTTCAGACTGGCTACCTGCCTGCAGAGCTGCAGCACTGGGAGAGGGGCTTGTGCTTGCACTCTTCTCACAACCTCCAGCAGTTGGGGATTACCCTTGCTGTGTATTAGTGAAGAGAGCAGACAAAGCTTGCAAAGTTGGGGGGGGGGGGCGGGTAAGTTTCAATGAGATACATAATGTCATCTACTGGCCCCTTTGTCTTTTACAGATAGTTGCTTCCTCCCCGTATTTTTTACTAAGCTTGTGAAGACAGATTACAGAGGTGAAATCCAAAGGTGGATTACACTGTCTCTTAGCCCATTGTTCATACTTTATGGCCTTGTGTCTCCCCTCTTCCCTCCCAGTCATTTATAGTGTGTTTGTCAGCCTCAGTAAAACACAAGCACATGTGCTTTTTGGGGCCGTGCAGGTAGATTGTTGCTTTTGTGCATGTCATTGTGGATGAAAAGTGAATATATCCTTTCCGATCTCATTGTTGTCAGACTAAGGAGAAATCTAACTTATTAAACACATATAGGGTATAATTATCTCCAAAAATTTCAACAGGTGTTAGACCAAAGAGCCAGACTCTTTTCCTTTCTTTGCGGCCACTTTTCAGGGTACTTTTGGGAAAGTTACCTCTCTTCTCTTCTGCAGCAGGAGCCCAACAACAAGGACCAGAGTCTTCTGCCTTGCCAGAGCGTGTTTAGGCTAAAATATATAAAACCAGTAAGATATTCAGGTACCTCAGTATTCAGATCAGAACTGAGACTCAAATAGGAAGGAAATACTTTACGAACTTATGTAAAAATGTGCAGGAGGCTAACAAGCCAAGGTACAACTCATGTTTACAATTGTTAAAACTGCAAAATCCTGAGGTGATGCCTTCATTTCTGAATAAATAAAATTTAGAAGTGTTCTTTCAGGAAAAGGTTTTCTGTCACAGTTTTCAGCTTAAACAAGTTTTTATGATCAGGCAATAAATTTCTAATTGTTTGTAAAGAGATATTAAAAGGAAAATGCAAATAGACCTTTAATTGTGATGGCTTTACCAGACCCCGCTTTGCTAGCTGGCTGCTAAAAGGAACAGTATTAGTGAAGGTAGATAAAGAATAACACAAAATAAACTTGAATAACTAAAAGCCGTTAGGCATTTTTACTTTTACTAGATGATACACTGCAGAGGGAAGGATTTCAGTGAAATTGATTTATTCTGTCTTTTGTTTATCTGTTTATTGTCAGGCTGTATTTGTGGTCAGAATGAAAATTCATGTAATCTGGTTTGCTGTGGAAACATTGAGCATGTGCTAATACAGTGATCAAATAACAACTTTCAAGCACCATTTAAATACTTTTGAGCTAATACTGGAAGAATATAACTTACTGAGACATTGCAAAATATGTAATCTCACAACACCTTTTCCTGCAGGTTTATTAATACAAAGAAAATGTGAAGTATCATTTCTCCAATTACAAAATAGCATGGCTATTCAGTAATCCTATAAAGCTTGTAATCACCCACTACAGGTGATTGGGCTTTATATTTACATTCTCATCACATCATTCTAGTTCCTCGTGCTGAACGTTTGACAGGGACAGTTCTGGTTTTTGGATTGAGGTGAGGGATTCTTTTGGGAAATACACAATTGGCTTAGAGGTTCTTATCACTTGTCTTTTCACCCCGCCTGTGGGTCAAATATGTTCCTGCTAGAAGGGAAATGTGTACAGGAAATGAAGCATAATATTTTTAAGACCAATGCTGAGTTTATCAGGACTACCTCATGAATTTGCATGTAATCTCAGCTCAGATATAGCAGAGACAGTGACAGTACTAACATCCCTCAAACTTGCTTGAGTTTGTCAGCAGATTGTTAACCAGCACAACTTCTAAGGAGCTACTGGGGTCTGTTCCGAAGCCCACCGACAGAGCAAATCACTGGAGAATGGTGTGTTGGTTGTTTGTTTTTTTTTTTTGAAGCCTAAGCTGTCAAACTCCAGCAGCATCCCATAACTAACTCTCTTCCTCATGAAAAAAGGACTTGAATTGTACCTCAGTGTTCCAGCGTCTCACCTGCTGAACCAGACCCCAGAGGATGCCCATGAAAAAATAGCTCTTTCCCCCTTCCAAATGAAGAGGCCTTGCTGCAGTTGTTCAGAATGCCACAGCTGACTGTCTTCCTTAGTCTCCAAAACACTCAAACTATGCACAAAGCTGGCTCAGGAGAGAGTGAAGCTTATTAAACATCTGAAGGAGAAAACTGGCATTTGGGGGAGTTTAACAGGGTTTTGAAAGGACTCATTTGAATTACACTCTTAACAGTAACCTTTGTGTCATGCAGCTGTGGCTTACCTTTGTGAGTTGTGTCAGTGAGTTTGCCTCCATGTCAGCTTGGTCTTTTTATTTCCCCATCTCTTCAGGCACAATAGGTTTATCATAATGCCTAGAAGAGGCAGAAGGAAAGAGAAGATTCTGGTCATCTGGAACCCTTGTGATTCTCATCAGTAAAGCTATAAATCAGCCAGCCTGGCAGTCTGAAGCAGCTTTTCTGAAGAGGCACTAATAACTTTAATCATTTTAGTGGGATTTTGAGGTATTGCAGCTGACTGAAAATATCTTTTCTTTTTCACTGTGCAAGCACTAAATTTCATGCAGTAAACTAGAGGAAGATTAATTTGTTTCCACTAATGTCAGAACAAATTCAGATTTTGTTCTGAGTATGAAGCTGTGAAATGAGGCAGCTGTCAGCATAATTTACCCCTATCGTTGCTGTGCTGGCAGCTTACTGCAGTTTGGCATTTGCAGCTCTTTTGCTGTTGTATGCTAGTGTGAATTCTGCCAGTCTGCATAAGACCAAGGCATGAGTACTGTCCATTTGACCAGGAATAGGACACTTACTCTCTTGCCTTCAGAATTGATTCAGCAAAATGAATCTTAGAGAGCTGCTATCTCTCCTGCTGCATCTCGTGTCTCTACAGCACGAGCACTGCCTGTGTCCTGGCTCCATTTGCATGTCCGCTGTGTTTAACCCTCTGTTTTGCTGTGTTCCTTCAACAAAATTGTCTCCTTCCTGAACCCTACCTCAAAATTTCATCTGGATATTAAAATCAAACAGTGCTGAACCCTGTGCACCAAACTACAGCTATGCACCTGCGGTGAACAATGATACGATGCTGATAGCTACAGTTTGGTACCCAGGTCCTGATCCTGAAAAAGTGAGGGGTAAGAGAAGAACAGAATCAGTCCTTCCTGAAGAGAAATGTGGCAAAGGGAGACAGGAAAGAAAGAGGTAGTAGTGTTACTCTCTTTTGGCTCCAGCATCAGTCATGGAGTATGACTTGCTTGATTCAGATCTGTCCTTGAGCCTGGTCAATGGGAGGGGGAATTTGAGTCCCAGTATTTGCTCCAATGAGTATTATAAATGTATCATAAAAAAACTGAACACCTATAGCAGAACTGACAAATATTACTACAGCAGGGGATCCTACAGACTGATGATTAGGGCATGAATTCAGGTACATTCAGAGAGGGAAGTGTTGATGCCAAGTTGTGTGCTTGTCACAGGAGTCTCAAATGGTATATGGAATATACTCAAAAGCTGATGTTGGATGGAAAGAGAAGGGATGGCTGAAGCCTGATAGAATGTTAGTGCTGGGAGTATGTCCTGGTTTCAGCTGGGATAGAGTTAACTGTCTTCCTAGTAGCTGGTACAGTGCTATGTTTTGAGTTCAGTATGAGAAGAATGTTGATAACACTGATGTTTTCAGTTGTTGCTCAGTAGTGTTTAGACTAAAGTCAAGGATTTTTCAGCTTCTCATGCCCAGCCAGCGAGAAAGCCGGAGGGGCACAAGAAGTTGGCACAGGACACAGCCAGGGCAGCTGACCCAAACTGGCCAACGGTGTATTCCATACCATGGGACGTCCCATCTAGTTTAGGAACTGGGAAGTGGGGATGGGGAATCGCCTCTCGGGGACTGGCTGGGTGTCGGTCGGCGGGTGGTGAGCAATTGCCCTGCGCATCATTTGTACATTCCAATCCCTTTATTACTACTGTTGTCATTTTATTAGTGTTATCATTATCATTATTAGTTTCTTCTTTTCTGTTCTATTAAACCGTTCTTATCTCAACCCAAGAGTTTTACTTCTTTTTCCTGATTTTCTCCCCCATCCCACTGGGTGAGGGGGGAGCGGGTGAGTGGCTGTGTGGTGCTTAGTTGCTGGCTGGGGTTAAACCACGACAGAGTAATTAGAAAAAATTGACAAGGGTATGACCTCTCCAGAACCTCAGCTGAAGAAGCATGTTTATGATTTTAACCCTGGTTCCTAACATCTACAGAAGACCCAAGAGAAACAGCATAACTAGAGAGGAAGGAATTAGCAGAATGTTTTCCCTGAAGTGTCTTTAGGTCTGAAATGCATTCTGTTCCTTGCTCTGCTAGAGCCCGTATCTGGTGATATGTGAGCGTGCAGAAATTTCCTATAGCACCCAGTATCTAGTTCTCCACAGCACACCAATGGCTGCAGGCTGTGCCCTGGAGTGTACCAGCTTGATATAACATTTTGGTATCAAGTGGACGCTAAGAAGCATTGAGAGAAAATGCATTCCCAGGAGGTATTGCTGAGCCAAGATTTGAGAAGTTCTCAATACTGCTAGCACTGTGGTCTGTTCATGATCATCCTATTGAGGCTGAGTAGGGCTTTATTCCAGAAAATACACTAAAACCAGTTCAACTTCTCATGAGTTAAGAAGCTGTTCAGCTGAAGTGGCTCTCTATGCTTCGTGTGAAAACAGTGGGATCTTAGCAGGAACAAGAAACAAGATTTGATCCGTTAATTTTTCCATAGTGTTCTTGTCCTTTCTCCTTCTATATCTGTTAACATTTAGTTTTCTTTTTGTATTCATTTTGTCTTTCGCCTTTTCTTTTTCCAATCCAGTTTTCCAGCTTTCTCTCTGTCATTTTCGTCTGTTTATAACTTTGCTAAGTTCTCGATGGAGGAGGATTTGGTCAGTTTTGCACTGAAGTGCTCTGTGTGACTAGAAAGGAATCAAGTTGATTCCTACTCCATTTCCTTAATAATTGACCCTTATGCGAACTAAGAAGAAACGTAGTATTTCCTAGCACTGGTTGGCCTATGACATTTCTAAAGACATGTTAACTTCCCCCATTGTTCCATGAAATATGGTAGTTCATGATTTCCAAGCTGAGAAATGTGGCTTTATGCTTCCAGATGAGAATTAGTATGATCCTTTCCTTTTGTTGAGAGAGAGAGAGAGTCCATGTCCTCAGCTGGTATAAGTTAGTACAGCTGCATTGTCCTCAGGGAAGGGCAACCCCATGAAGATCTGTTAAAGAACCTTAGTTTATCACATTAACTAGTCTCATATTGACAAAGGCACCAAACACTTATTCTCTTGTTTTATTCTTTAGTTTTCTCAATGATAGTTTGTAGCTACAAGCTAAGTACTCAGGTGGTTGTTCTCCATCAAATTCATTAGAGTCCTGGCCTCTACTACTACAACATCCAAACACTTTCCTGAAATGTTCATCACAGACCACACTAAAACATTAGGAGTAGAAAACTGTCTAGTAACAAATGAGATATGACTATAAAATATGATAAATATGGGACTGCTATGGCCTTGTTCTCATTCTGGTTTTAAAAGTGTTTTTATTTGGCATCAAAATAAAATGTTAGGGGCTAAGCAGTTTAGCAAGGATGTTTTGTTGAAGTGGAGAGAGGACAGTCATGGAATGAACTGGGCCTAAACACAGTTCTGATAAGCTCTACTGTTGTGAGCTTGTTGCCTGAATATTTTTTCCAGCCAAAAGTTTGTTTATATAACCTGTGTAGTACACTAGGGAGGTACTTTTGTAACAGAGACAGCAAAAGCGAACATGTGCAAACTTTTTAAATTTAGGGGAAAGTACTAAAGACCATTAAAATCTCTCTTTTTGTAGAGGGTAGAAACAAGTGATTGCTTACAAGACTCATTTCAGCCACCTGCTGTGAAAGCCAAGGAAGTTTATTATACCATGTAGTTACAAAAGCTAATTGAAAATAGATTAATTCTGAAAAGCTATTGCTATTTAGATTAGCAAGCTGGAATCATCACCTGCCTATTTGGAGTCCAAGCTTAATGCTTATGCCTGGAGAATATCAAGGGCCAACTGGAACAAGTATGTCCTTTCATTGTAAGTGTATGCCTCTTAACTGATTTGTTCTACCGTAAAAAAACCTGCTGTTTTATTTCCTCTGGTGTGTAGGTTACACTAAATTGATCTGGCAGGCCAAAACAATGTTTTTAGTCTTGTTTATATGTATGAAACAGAAAAACGTGTTATGCTGCAATTTTATTGTCTTGCTGCATCCTTTGCCATCAGCCAACCTGCTTCTGTCCCCCTTGCTGGCTGTTGAGAGGCAGTGTAAAGGTAGTAGCCACTTCTCCTCTAAAGGTGGCATGGTTGATTGGTAAAACCCAAGGGTAGAATGCTGCAGAACTTCTGTTGCAAACCTCCTGTGTGAACTGAGTTAATTTATGGGAAGATTTCAAGGAAGGCTGCATGGCACTTGAACATGTTCTACCTGGTAAATTTCTGGTTGAGTCAGCTGTATATCTGCCATGTGTTCCCCACCCTGCCCACTCCCTAATCTTTCCCTGTTTTAGTTAACAACCCATCAGTCCTTCTCTCCTCTGTAAGTCTTCTGTCTTTGATTGCTGCCCACTGAACTCTGTAGGATCTTTCCTGTCTTGCTAAGGGCATTCTAGACAAATGTTTTGTTCTTGAGTTTTCTATAACGTCTTCCTTCTGATGGAAGCTAGTTCACATATAACTCAGTGTCTTCACTGGGTACAAAAGCTTACGTTTAAGGATTATTTTACTGAAAGGGTGAGAATTCCACTCTTCCCTTGAGTGCGTACCTGGATTTACTCCTGGTGTTTGACCTACTTTTTGTGATTTACCCCCGGCTGCTTGAGTTTACTCACTTATGCAAACACAAACATTAACATTGGTGATGTTTATTAAATGTGAACGTGACTAAGAATAATCTAGTGAGGGGAAGATGGAGTGGCACACCAGAGCACTGTCCATTCTGCAGTGGTGTTATTTCACTGAACAATGTCGCTGGGTTGATGACGTAAACAATTTACAAACCCACTGCTCTCAGTAGACCCACCTGATCAGTTTGCACTTTGACAGCTTAAAAGCACTGTCAGGGATTGTGCACCAGAGATTTCTGAAACGAAAGGCACATGAGACCTTTAGGAAGGCCAGGTAAAAGTGGAACCACACCTTCCCAGTCCTGGAGAGAATGGGGAGCAAGGAAGCTGACCTCTGTTATGGAGATACATTAATGCTTATTTACATCACAAACCATTTTCTTCTTTACCATGACATATATTGCAAGAATATCTCTATTTAAGGAAGAGAAGGACTTCTTTCCACACAACTTTAACTCTGTTTTGTTCTTAATACTGCACTGAGAGCTAAGCTGTATGAACCTGGGTAGTAGCAATGGCATATCTGGCTTAATTAGGAAATAGACTGTTTAGTCATTTGAGGACTGCTGTGCCTAGGCAGTGCCAAAGGGGTTAAATCCGGGTGACTTCCACATCTGTGCAGACACATGGACAGGCCAGTGAGATGTTTGTGTAAATCAGCATACGCTGTTTATCGCTAGTTTTTTGTAGTCAGTTTGCCTAGCTGTTTTTTCAGCTTCCATTTTTTAAGTCTTATTAATTTCAAAGCTGCCTATAACTAAAGCCTGAAGTCTTTGTGTAGTTACAGCTTTCGATTTTGATGGAGTTCTAGCATGGATTAAATTGTGGTGTTTTTTTTCTTTCTTTTTTTCCTTTTTTAGCATCGTAGACAAAGAAGTATCATTAATGGCAGAAATTGATAAAGTTAAAGAAGAAGCCAGTAAGTAAAAAAATACACAGGGAACCTTTGGAATAGTCATGGAAACATTTGTTTTGTTTGGCAGAAAATTACACAGTACATAAATTTGGTTAGTAGCATTCCAGCGTCTTTCATTGTTATATGTATGCAATCAAATAAGTCTTCGATGTTCCGGGACAGTTTCTGTATAGTTTCTATATTATGATTTTGCATCAAAATTTCAGTATTATGAAATTAAGGTAAACCAAAATTTCATATGAAGTTAGATTTAAATTATTTATTCCTTGTGCTTACTTATCAGAGCTTTTTAATCACTCCTTCCTCCCCTGCCCCCTTTATGGTTTGTCAATTACTTTGTTTCCATTTCTTAATCACTGTTTGCTTGATTATATTACATATATGAGTTAGAGTACTGGAAATTACTAGGGGAATAGGTTATTGTGTGGCCTTGCATAGCTTTAAGGGATAGTGATCAGGCTTATGAATTGGAACAATAAAAAATAAAAACCTAGATGTTTACTGGAATCTGTTTTCTTAATAATCTGTAGGAGTTGATCTGATTCCAGGCTTTCATGTCGTCTCTGGTTTTTGCATAGGTAAGGTATATGTATTCTGGTTTCGGAAAAAAAAAAAGCAAGATGAGTCATGTATTAGGACACCACAATATCTGTCTTATACCCCATCTGAGATATGGTATTCATGGCCCAGTAATCATGGGGGTGTGTTTCAATAGAGAGGGCTAAGTGAGAAACTGAAGGTTAACCAATGTATGGTTGGAATGATACTTTGCCTGGCAGATTAATATATCACTGCTATGTATGCATACAATCCTTTTATGGATTTGTGAATTTAAGGTCCTTCCAAGGAGGGTTACAAATATATGTGTAACATTCTTGAATGCTTCATTTACATATAGAACTCTCACTTAGTTCACAAATGTATACTAGTTAAATTTTTATTTAAAAAAATAATTTAAATCCTCCATTGTTAGCTAAGTCTCTTGCAGTTGTATATGTGTGGAAACTAAAAGGTATGAGCTGTTACAGCAAAGATTGGCATTAGTTTGTGTTTGGAATTTTGTATGCTAACTTTTCTAGTACTAACATGAAATAGATGTGGATTTGGAGTTCTGTGTTATTCTTGGGAGGAGTTGTGGATGGAAATGTATCAGCAGCTTTTTGGTTACCTGCAGAGACCAGGTGGCCATAATCATCTACACGGGCATGCACTGACTCCCAGGAAACTAATGGTAAAATTCCCAGTGATAGCAGCAGACATCGATCTAAGCCCTAACCGCATAAACAAAACCACATTTTTGAAATCCACCATCCAGGGCTCATGGTATCATAGGGCACCTTCATTAATCTTGGCCAGGTATAGTAGTAATTTTTGTGGAAAGTAAACCTAATTCTTATCTACAGGCATGCAAAGTGCTACATTTGTGCATGGCAGGTTTTACTTCCCTGCTTTCGTATTGACTCCACATGTGGCACTGGATGGCCCCAGTACCCATCTTTAACAATGTAGTTTCTGCTGTCTCTCAGGCTGTTGTAGACTTGTAAACTGCCTTCAGAACTTTAGGCAGAAAGTTGTTAGAGGACTGTAAGGTGTTAACCAAGATGTACATTATTATTTATTTTCACATCTCTTTGCTGCACTGGAGGACTATTTTATGTGGGTAATCTTACTCTTACTGTCAATACTGGGAAAATTTCCAAATATGATAATTTCGGGGTTTTTTAAAAATGGGTATTGGGCTGGCATCTCATGTGGAGGTAAGTGCCGGTATGAAATGAGATCATAAGGTTTGGGCAGTCACTTCAGCAAAGGGGATGCTGACCTTGGGGAGGAACAATATTAGCATTACCTAGAATAAGCAATAAAGCAGAACTATTGGACAAAGAAAAACAGCTAGTAAACTGTTTGTTTAATCTGATAAAATTTTCTCAGACTTGTAGACCATATTCCACAAAAAAAGAAGTTAAAACATCAGCTAGAGAGATAGATACACACCTGTTCTTAGCATAAGTAATAATGTAAGCACAGATTTACCAACAGGGCTAAAGGAACTGTAGCCACCCTGTGCCTTCCCTGCCCTGTGTGACACATGCTCCTCTATCATATGGTTTGGTTGTTCCCACACAGCTGCACCTGCTGGACCATGCTCTACTTGGTGAAACACTGGAACAGGTTGCCCAGAGAGGCGGTAGATGCTCCATCCCTGGAAACATTCAAGGTCGGGTTGGACAGGGCTCTGAGCATCCTGATGTCGTTGAAGATGTCCCTGCTCATTGCAGGGGGGTGGACTAGATGACCTTTAAAGGTCCCTTCTAACCCAAACCATTCTATGATGCTTTCAAAAGAAGATGCCATCTGCTTAAATAAATGATAGTGGGTTGAGAAGCAAACTCTTTGTGAAATATTATTAATTCTCACCTAAAAAATGGCATTACAAAGTATGAGCTGGTTAGGTGACTCGCCAAGTCTGCTCTGGAAATTTGTGGCAAAAGAAGGCAAAGAAGCCACAGTCTCCACAGCTGTAATGGAGTCTGTGGCCTTGGGATAGTTTACAACAACTACCACTCACCCTGACTGTAGACATAAGCTCTAGACAAAAGACTATGTTTGTTATTATTTTATATTTAAATGATATTTTTCCTCTCTGCCATAAGTACTGATCCCACCAGCCAATTAATCAGTTGTTGCTTTTACATTGAGTCACCCTGTAGGTAATAGAGTTTGCACTACAAATACTAGAGTATTTAATTTTCCACCAGAATTGTAGTCACGTTATCCTGCACATAAGTGGACTGTTGCTTTGTGGTTCATGATTAATTTTTTCCTATAAGAACATAACTATTCACCCCGTCCTTATATAAAGTATACAAGATGGGCAGCAGTGAACATTCAGTATTTTTTCATAAAGACTGTTGGCCTTTGTAATATTGCTTTGCTGTAGAAATGGCAATTGTATATATTCTGTACTTGAAAGCAAAATAGCAATGCTGGTGATTTTAACATAAGCTATTGTGGTGGGTTGACCCTGGCTGGATGCCAGGTGCCCACCAAAGCCGTTCTATCAGTCCTCCTATCAGCGGGACAGGGGAGAGAAAACGTAACAGAAGGCTCATGGCCCAGATAAGGGCAGGGAGATCACTCCGCAATTACTGTCACAGGCAAAACAGACTCGACTTGGGGAAAATTAATTTAATTTATTACCAATCAAATCAGAGTAGCGTAATGAGAAATAAAACCAAATCTTAAAACACCTTCCCCCCACACCTCCCTTCTTCCCAGGCACAGCTTCACTCCCGGATTCTCTGCATCTTCCCCCTCAGCTGCACGGGGGGATGGGGAATGGGGGTCGGGGTCAGTTCATCACACATTGTCTCTGCCGATCCTTCCTCCTCAGGGGCAGGACTCCTCATACTCTTCCCCTTCTCCAGCATGGGGTCCCTCCCACGGGAGACAGTTCTTCACGAACTGCTCCAGTGTGGGTCCCTTCCATGGGGTGCAGTCCTTCAGTCACACACTGCTCCAGCGTGGGCTCCTCTCTCCATGGGGCCACAGGTCCTGCCAGGAGCCTGCTCCAGCGCGGGCTTCCCACAGGGTCACAGCCTCCTTTCAGCATCCCCCTGCTCCGGCGTGGGGTCCTCCATGGGCTGCAGGGGGATAGCCTGCCTCACCATGGTCTTCACCCCGGGCTGCAGGGGAAACTCTGCTCCAGCCCCTGGAGCATCTCCTCCCCCTCCTTCTTCACTGACCTTGGTGTCTGCAGGGTTGTTTCTCTTACATGTTCTCACTCCTCTCTCCAGCTGCTGTTTCTGTGCCACAGCAACTCTTTTTTTCCCTTCTTAAAAATGTTATCACAGAGGCGCTGCCACTTTTGCTGGTTGGCTCGGCCTTGGCCAACAGCAGGTCCATCTTGGAGCCGGCTGGCATTGGCTTTATCAGACATGGGGGAAGCTTCTAGCAGCTTCTTACAGAAGCCACCCCTGTAGTCCCCCTGCTACCAAAACCTTGGCATGCAAACCCAATATATAAACACAAATTTCAGAGGAACTGAAATGCCCCTGTGTAGATAGAATATAGCATGTCTTCAGAAACAGGCTGTTGACTCAATGTAATGCTTCTTTCCATGTCTCTGTGGAAGGCTCCCTGATTTTGTGCTTAAAAATAAAGCACTGCAAAACTCAAAACAACATGTCTCTGCCCCTGTTTGTCTAAATGTTGAAGGATTGATTTAACTTTGATTTTCTGACAGCTGTCCCATTTTCAGATCTTTTTCAACACCAGGCAGTTCAGTTAAATACACTGATTGACTTTATCTGTGCAAGCAGCATATTGCAAGTCCAGTTGAAGTCAGGGGTCCGAGATGTGTGTGCTTGTCTCACATGTGACATAGAGTGTTAATGCCCAAAGAGTAATGAATTACAGAGCAATTTACCTTCGTAGCATTAATTATTGACTATTGGTATTTGGCAGTGGAAATCCTGACTGCTCGGCAGAAGAAAGCTGAGGAGCTGAAGAGACTGACAGACCTAGCCAGTCACATGGCTGAAGCACAACTGTCTGAACTCAGGGCTGAAATTAAGGTCAGGCATTCACTTCTGTTTGGGTATTTCAGCTGTTAGCATAAATGCCAAGAAAGAGCTGTCATGTTAAAATGCCCAGGCTGTTCATTCCTGCTATGGGCCAAAGGGTAACTAGCTTTCCATGGGGAAAGCATACCTTCTTAAAGTATTATAGCACCTCTGAGCAGCGTACAGAGAAGTGTAAGCTACGCCCTCGTAAGTGTAGCCGTGGGGAGTTTTGCTGTTTGTGTATCATTTATCAGACTCAGTTAATGAGTAAACCCGATAGCTTCAGGTTCAGTGATCAAATGCATATACTCCAATGAAATGACCCACTTCCCAAGTGTGGGAATGATCCACCCATCACTGGGCTGTGAGACATGTAATTTGGTAAGGATGGGAAAATACTTGGTTCTGCATAGAGATTCTGTGTACAGGGCAGGGTCAAGAGTTTGCTGAGCCTTAAAGTGAACTTAAGGTAAGTATTGATTGGTTTCTGTACCATCCATACAGTCTTTTGCTCAGAATGCAAATCACTGTTAATTTGTCTGTATTTTTTGCAGCACTTTGTGAGTGAACGGAAATATGATGAAGAGCTGGGCAGGTCTGCCCGATTTTCCTGTGATACAGAACAGCTGAAGACCCAAATTCAGCTCTGTGGAGAAAGTAAGTGCTGGTGATTCCTCACACTGAAGTTCTCGGAACATAGTGTTCCACATACCTGTTCAGGAAATGCCAGCAGAAATAATGGCATGTGTACTGCCTGTGTGTGTGTATGCAGCAAGCCTGACATGAATGGTATATCTGGATACAGCAGGTTTCCTGAACATGCACAAGTCAACTTTACAGTATGCAACACATTAGACACAGTGTACCTGTGCTGCACAGTCCATCTGCATGTGCACAGTGCCCTCCTTGTCAGAGATTTCCAGGTGTTATTCAGATCAGGTAGAGTTTTCCATCTAAACAGTTATTTCCAAGTGGAAATAAAAGTCAGCTCTGGGGAACACTCAAATTCAGTAATTTATGAATAACTAGTAAATCGGAAGCTTCTTTGTGTAAGCATAATGTTATGAGACCAGTTCAGATCTCTCCTGCTAGGAAGTAACTCCCCAGCTTTGTAACAGTATTCACTGGGTTTTTCAGGAGCTAAAGGTAGTCCCAAATGTTCCTGTTTCCAAATCATCCACCCTTCTGCTTGGAAATTCAGGTTCACTTTCTGCTCCAAGTGTCATGTCCATGTTGCAAAATATGAGATAACCTATTTCTCATCTTTGTTGTGCTCCCCCCCCCCCCAAAAAAAAAGCAAATGCTATAATGCTTTGCCCCAAATGCTACTATGTCCCATGATATCCCATCAGTACCATCACTTAGGAGAAAAACTGTTAACACAATACTGAACTAGTGCATCTTGAGGGAAGGAAAACAATTTTGGGAAGAAAAATAATTAATGTCTTCAAGGAGTTACTAGAAATAGAAAAAAGAAAAAATACCACAGTCTGCCAATATGACCTTCTGACTGCACAGCTAAAAAACTGACTCCTTTGAGGCATAACCAGTTTCATTCATTAGACCGTAAGAATTGCTTTTGTAGAACACTTCGAAGATCCATCTAACCCTGTATCATGTCTCTTACTGAAGCCAACCCAGGATGTTTCAAAGGAAGGCATAAGCTTCCCAGTAATGCATCTAATTGTTCACAGTCACCTCATAGACCCTATCTCATACCCTGAAGCTTAAGAGATTGAAAATTGAAAATTCTGTAAAGATTATCCTGACTAATATAACCACAGCTGCTTTTGATGCAACCATAGACTATTTTTTTCAACTCATTGAACTACTTTCCTAAATAACTTCCAGCTGCAGTTAATCTGAAAGTTAATTATTTATACCTCATTTCAGTAAAGCATTACTTAAGCATAGTTTGATGCAGACCTGTTGAAATCAGGTCAGTGAAGTCAAAAGAACAGCTATTAGCAGGGAAGCAGTGCCATCTTACAAATGACTGATGGTACACTGGCCGTCTGAAGAACTTACTTTTAATCTGCCCTCAGTGACCTTAGATGAGCAACTTACGCTGTTGGCATGTCTTTGATAAGATCATTTATTTGATTTAACAAAAGCAATAACCAAAACCGTAGAGCTTGTGCAAAGGCAGGCACGTTCTAACATAAGAAGAGGGTGGGCAGCATACACTCACAATTAAGGACAGGAAGAAACAAAAATAATTGGACTGACATATATCCAGAATGCCCGATGGTACGCCTTCAGTGTACATCT
The DNA here is from genome assembly GCF_000737465.1 of Haliaeetus leucocephalus. Lineage (NCBI taxonomy): Eukaryota > Metazoa > Chordata > Aves > Accipitriformes > Accipitridae > Haliaeetus > Haliaeetus leucocephalus. The sequence continues at coordinate 4,360,456 of NW_010972437.1, forward strand.
TTTTTGTTAAAAATACATTTTTATGACAAGCACCTGGATTTTTATATGGGCTTCTATGTGCAACAGTCTGTTTTAGACAAGAGAGCAGTAGAATTCAGTGACAGCCAGCCTCACTGAACTTAGGACAGAAAATTCAGTTCATTGTGCAAATCATTGCATTTTCTAAAGAGGACACCTAGTGGGAGAAATAGCTGATGTTGGCGTAAGTGAGTAAGAGCCTCAAAAAACCTAACAGATGATGCTCAGTTGCTAAAATTATTCCACATCTCCTTTCTCTGTACTAAAAGTGGAAAAAGAGAAGCATCTCTTAGATAAAACAACAGGTGTCTCACTGAAGCGAGCCTCTGGTTTGTCACCTCTACCAGAAGGAAACAGGAAAATTCCATGATCAGAAAAATCAGAACAGCAAATTAAGATCGAGAACTTCAGTAGCCTCAGAGTCCTCTTTGAGACTGCTTAGGGGCCATTGCACAGAAGCAGGCAGCTTAAAGAGCTTGTGGAAATGCAGAGAGGTAGGAATCAAGGATTTGCTTCGTGCACTTCATATCCAGACATGAAAGTGGTTAAGAAATCAGGCAGTCTCAAAATACTAAGAAGTAGGGAGCAGGAATATACTGAGATGAGCAATAGTAGTTCCTGATGGTGCTGACTGCCATGATCTACATGAAGTGGATTAGTGCACTGCATTCAGTTCCAGTTTTTATAGATATCCATGGTACAGGAGAATCTTTGTTAATCATCTCCTTAGAGAGGAATGAGCAATAGGCACTAGACTTTTTTTTTTTTCCTCCTTAAAAAATATTTAGACATACTGAGGAAGCTTTTATGGCTGTTACCTGTGTTGTAGCTAATACATACATAGATAGCAAATGTCAGCCTCTGCAGCCTTCCATGATCAAAGAATAATTTGGAATCAAATTCAGTCTGTGGTGTCTGCATGCACAACTTCCTTTGACCTAAAGCAGTTGAGAGAGTTACTGGCATGCCACTCACTTCCTTCCTGTGTTCCTGTGTTTCTTCCTTTGTTGCCTGAAGACTCCCATTAGGAACATTATTGATAGGGCAACATTGCATGAGGCAGTCCTGTCAGCTCAACTGGTTAAAAGTTCACAAGCAAACCAATAGGTGCCATGGATTGTAAAAAGTTTTCTTGGAGGACCAAAGCCTAGCCTTCTGCCAGGCTCCTTCCAGTTTTAGCACAGTTCCACCACATTGGCTCTTTTGTCCAGAAGTGCTTCACAATGAGGCAGTTTCACAGAAATAAAATGCTATGGCCTAATCCCAACCCTAGTTATCTAGCTTACTTCATTATTTAAAGTAAGGCTGGAACAATGCTACCAAAACGAACTGTAAGCAGGGTAAGAATAAAGCCTTATGTTTAGATGTTGATCTTTTAACTGATAACACAGAATACTTTTTTTTATAGTTTCTCACCCAAAGAACAACTATTCCTCAAGAACACCATGTAATTCAGTGCTGTCTTCAATGACCTCGCATGCAACAACTGGCAAGCAAAATACGCACACCCGAAAGTCCTCTAGTAATGCCAAGAACTCTGATAATAAAACAGCCAGCACTAAAATACAAAGTCATCTTTCTTCCAATCCTACAGAATCTTCTTCCCAAGGAACCCTGACAAATAAGCAGGTAAGAAACCAGTTATGAACTAAACTATTTCAAAAATTTCATTGGAAGTTGTTAATACAAAATCAAATACTGGTTTGCAGTCCGTATATTTAATTAATAATTTTTGAAAATATGCAAGTATATATTTTCCAGCTTCATTTTCAAGGCAGTGTGAACATACAAGGTGTAAATACCAGAAATGCCATACCAGCAAAGACTGCTGTCTGGTGTTCAGAAATGACTAGTGGCAGTTAATAGACTGAGAAAGAAAAACTGTCTGTAATAGCTAATTGCCCTCCATGCTACGGTGGAGAAACATTTATTTCTGATCCTTCACAAGTGATCAGTTGATGTGCTGTTGAAGCATGATTATTAGATAGACTTTGAAAGCGGAATCCTGCCAGGTTTAAAAGCATATTATTTCAAGAGCTGTATAATATAGTATTGTGCTATATTGATAACTATTTCATTATAAGAGCACCTTGGAATGTCCTTGTACTGTTGCGCTTAGGTAAAGCTGCCACTGAAGTTGGTCTGCATTTTGTCCCAGTAGGGATTTTAGTGTCAAGTAGGTGCCTGAAGGGAAACGTAGGAGCATTACATAATGTCAGTGCATGTATGGAATCAGCTGCCTGGCAGTCATGGAAATAAAGCAATTCAGCCTCTTTCCACTAAGGATCAAAGCTTCCTCTGAGCAAGATATCACAATGGACATTTCTCCCACCGTGTGGATTCTTAACTTGACTTTAATTTACATGTGAATTTCTGTTCTTCCTGCAGTCTTATTGTGGTATTTACACAATACTTTACTAGGATAGGTATTTTTGTGATTTTGGAAAAAAAATCAGTATCAAGTTCTTCAGTGCTTCTTAACTGTTGCTATTGAGATGTCTAGTATTTCATCCCCTTTTTGGCATTCTCTTGAATCACGGCAGGTTTTAATTTGGCATCAGTGGTGAACCTGCCATCTATTTTTCCAGGCTACTGAGATGTCACATATTACTCATAGTTCAGTTTTGAAGTGTTATGAATAGAGAACTCTGGCAACAATCGAAACCTGTATAGTGCTTTCCCTCTCTTAGTTACACTGAAAATTTTATTCTGTAATTTTTGTTAATTCTGATTGCTGTATTTCTTGTCCTGTTGAAAGGATTCAGATAACCTAACAGTTATCCAATTTCTTTCTGAGTAGAATGGGCCTTCTAGCCAGAGACGAAGATTCAACCCACAGCACCAAAACATCCGGCTCAATGGATCTCTTAAGTCACAAGGTGCCAGTAATGAGGCAGATCAAAATAATGTAAAGAGTGGTTCCAGGTCTGAACACAGAAGACAGCAGCATAACAGCTTCAGATCTAAAAATAAAGGAGCTATGAAAAATCAAGAGCAGTCCACAACTACAAGGACCACAGAGAATCCAACACATTCAGAAAAGACCCGACGAAAGCATCATACACCAGACACTGCAGATCACAGGCCTTTCCAAGGCAATGTTGGCAGGGTGTCGCAATGCAATTTATGTCCTGCAAGGATGGAGGTCTCTGCTGATGCCACCGTTCTTTCAGTGCCAGCTGTGACTTTGGTGGCTTAAAATGTCACAGTGATGGCAGGCAGAGAAATTTAATCTCTTCATTTTAGTTTCTTGCTCGAGATGCTTGTTGGTGAAGAAAATAAGTCAGAACATAGTCATTTTAAATCTGTTGCTGCTTAAAACTTGTTGGTATCTTTATTACTTACTAATTATCAAAATTAATTCATACTTTCAAGGCTTTGCCCAATATGTTCACAGTTATTTTGTCATGACAGTACGGAATCTTACCAAAGCAGCATTCTTAGAAAAATGAAATCTAGATTGGAAAAATAAATTGATAATTAAATTCATAATAGCAAAAACTTGTAGATATGTGGTTATACCAGTCAACATTATTGTTTTTTAGAGCAGCCTGTGTTAGAAGGATCCCAGGAAGTCTGTATGCTGTGGTCTGCAATGAAATCAGATAATCTTGTAGAATTTTTCAGCAAATCTCTATACACCTCTTTCTTTCTGTGCGTGTATACACGTACATGCATGCACACTGTATACACAGAGAGTATTGTTATATACAAGAACATTTGAAAAAGCAGTACATTTGATTTTAGCTTATTATTCCATAATCTGAGATCTTTAAATTCAAGTATAAATTGTATTAAATGTATTACATATTGGTATTTTTCATTGACAAACTATTTTTATGAGGCTGAGGAAAAATGCTCATTTCTTAAGTTTGGAATGTACATAGTCATGGCTATTCAGATGCACAGCCCTATTCTCCATCCCCATCAGCCACTTTTCTATGACTAGTTGGAGTTATTTTTTTGCATATGAAAAGTTGCAGGTGTTCTAGACTTGAATCCAAATTATTTTTCTATATTTTTGCTGTAGGAACCATCTGTCCATAACGAGAGCTATGACTAATAAATTTGTTACAGCAACATGCAGCAGAATGTGGAGGTACATATCTGAGCAGATACTACATCCTTCCCAGTTTTCTATTAAAATAAAAATCTTACCTAGTCTTAATGTTCTGATTCTGTATTTCAGAAAACCTGTTTCTTCCAAAAAATTAAAATCTTCTTTCTAAAATATTCTGGTGTTTGCTGCTTTGCAGTGCCTAACCTTTGTGATATTACTGAAATTGTATTTGCTTAATTCAACTGGTATCAGTGGGTGGCTTTCAGCTGAGTTTGGATAGGACTAGGCTTTTGCTTTTAGCTAGATTCTAATGCCACAAGTGCACAGGAGAGCCGCCTCCATCCTGGACATACTTTTAATATAAGTTATTTAACATAGCAAGGTGTCAGAATCCAGACCTGGCATCAGGTGAACTACTGGCCTAAGTGTCAGAATTGGAAAGCTGTAAAAGGTCAGTAAGACTGACCTCCCACTGAGGTCAGTAAGAGCAGGACACCCGAGTATCTTTAAAAGTTTATTCCTAGGTTATTGTTTGCTATTGCTTTTTACCAATTTCCTCTGCCTAATTTCTGTTAGCTGAGTGCACACTTCCTTTGTACTGACTCGTTTACTTTTCCTCTGTGGCCCTTGAAAAATAATCTCAAAGTGTAGAGTGAGGTGCATTCCTTATGGGTGATTTTGATTATTTTTATTTCTCTTGATATCTGTATACAGTTTTCCACATGTGATATTGGTAAAACCAGATTCTAAAAGGCAAATAACTCATTTTCATCTGGAAGAGTGGTGAAAGAAAAATAAACATGCATAGGTAAACACTGGATTTCTTAGCATTGCAAGCACTGCTTCTATCCTAGTTAATTACCTATCATGCTTTTAAGCTGAATGTTTTGAGTAAACGGAACTGAAATTCCAGAATCTGTGTTGTGCACACCCATCAGATAGGTAGCATTTCAAAATTTATCTGCTGCCTTACAGTTTGACCTGTAACCTTACCATAAGAGATGTAATTGCAATTTCCATGCAGATATTAGACAGGAATCTTATTATATTGTCCTTACGTAATTTGTGAAATTTATTTATGTCTCTTGTAACCCCTCCTGAAAAAAAAAAAAAGAAAATCTAACTTATCTATAATGATGCTTACCCCTTCCTTATAGCTTCTCCACTTGACAGGATTACTGAAAGTTACTTTATTCCACAAGTCAGCTTCTCACACGCAGGCTTCTGCAAATAAATAATATCTCTAACGTCATAACTCAGCACAACAGGACCACCTTGCGCTCTTCAGTACCAGCTAACCTTTGATGTACTGGAGACTCAGTATGTGACAGACCCAGGACTGACAGGTGAGAGACGGCACTTCTCTTCAGGCTGTGATGCAAACACATTTTCTTTGGTGAGAGATGCAAAATGGATTTGGTTGGGCTGGGGAGTGGGCTGGTCCTGGGAATGCTGCAGTCTTAGCACACCGAGTGTGGTTTAGTATTGCAGTACAGGTTTTAACTATATTACGTGGCTGTGCTCTGAAGTGTAGCTGTGTCAGAATGGTATCTCTTCATCTTTCATTTCTTGTGTCTCTGTATGCTTGGAGTTCTATCTGCCAATTTCTAGGAGTGTATTACTGTTCACAATACTTGTAAGTAATTGGATGCTCTTGGGCCCATTTTCAACAGGACTCTTTTTATATCTTCTAATTACAGAGCTAGCCGAATGTGAGACTCCTTTTAATATAAGGGATTTATACAGCAGTGAGGGAATTAAGGGCAGGACAAAGCTTGACTTTCAGGCCAGACGTCTTTTTTAAAAAAGTGCCCTCAATTTGCAAAGCAGATACAGCTGTTTGACACCACTCAAACACAAACATGGGATTCCCACTGCATTTTGTACACTATTTCAAAAGTGGAAAAACACCTTGAAGGGCAATATTTTAAAGAAGGTTGGATCTATTTATCTTCTGTGTAAGATTAAACACAGCAAGATAAAGGACCAAGTACGCAGTTGGAAAACTAAAAAGAGAAGGTAACTTAACACAGCCAGGCTATTTGGAAAACCTATATTATTTAGGCATGTTTGGATAAAAAGGTTAAAAAAAAAAAACCCACACTTCATGTGTTTGAAAATGTCACCCTGAAACAGACACTAATAATTCTGGAAGGGAAACATTGATCTTGTAGTGCTTTCCTGGACCCTGTTGTTGTAGGGGAACATCTGGTCTGAGTTTGTATGAATGGCAGTTCTTACTGTGAGCCTGCTTCCCTGTGTAGTGACTGGGCTGCATCAAGATTTTATAAATCAGCTACATTCTTCCTGTTCATATACTTGTGACTACAGCAGGGGCACCACGGGATCAGAGGTCTCAAGTTCCAGTACCATTGCCAATTAGCCATGTGAGCATATAATAGAAATTTGCCAGGAATTTGAGACGATACAGCTATTTTATTACGGCAAACTACTAAACCAAACTGTACTAAAATGCTCACGTATGTTGTACCAGAGACTAGAATGAGTGAAAAGGTATCTATAGAGAAAAGGGGCAACTTTGAAAAGGGCCAAATCCTTGATGCAAACTCTGGGCACGCTACACAGCTGATCACTTGACCCCATGAATTTGCAAAGTAATTTTCAGCCAAGAGTGATCAATTCTGGTATAAACAGCCAGATTTTTTCGGCAAGAATATTCTGTAAGAATGGATGCTCAAAAAGCTCAAAAGGCAGCGGAGGTCTGTAACATCAGCCTTACCCGTTTCTACTGCTTAACATCTTTCATTAAAAGCTTTTGCCCAAAATTAATCTAGATTTTTGTGGGGCTTTAATACAGCAGAGTATTTACAGAGTTTTACTTCTAACCACACTTCGCATCTATAACTGCAGCTAAGGGACAGGCAGCTTCACTCCCAAGTTTTTGGTGGCACAACTGGCTGTCGGGGTTTAACCCCAGCCAGCAACTAAGCACCACACAGCCACTCACTCACTCCCCCCCCCCCCAGTGGGATGGGGGAGAAAATCGGGAAAAGAAGTAAAACTCGTGGATTGAGATAAGAACGGTTTAATAGAACAGAAAAGAAGAAACTAATAATGATAACACTAATAAAATGACAACAGTAATAATAAAGGGATTGGAATGTACAAATGATGCGCAGGGCAATTGCTCACCCCCCGCCGACCAATGCCCAGCCAGTCCTGGAGTGGTGATTCCCCGCCCCCACTTCCCAGTTCCTAAACTAGATGGGACGTCCCATGGTATGGAATACACCGTTGGCCAGTTTGGGTCAGCTGCCCTGGCTGTGTCCTGTGCCAACTTCTTGTGCCCCTCTAGCTTTCTCGCTGGCTGGGCATGAGAAGCTGAAAAAATCCTTGACTTTAGTCTAAACACTACTGAACAACAACTGAAAACATCAGTGTTATCAACATTCTTCTCATACTGAACTCAAAACATAGCACTGTACCAGCTACTAGGAAGACAGTTAACTCTATCCCAGCTGAAACCAGGACACTGGCCTCCTGTTTTATCAGGTGAGAATTTGTCCTTTATGGATTGGGAAGAACTAAGTAGATGAAATCTGTTTACTCCTGGGTAATGTTAATATTTCTTTTTAGCCATAGTCAGATTTGAACTACATAATGTTTATTATCTAAGCAATTTAATGTAAGCCAGTTTAAAAGGGTACTTTTCTGCTCTGGAAGAGCTGGTAGGGAAGTAACTGGAACAGTTGAAAGAAAAAAAGAGGTAGCTTTGGTGTTTCCATGGCTCTTCAGCTAAAAACAAGTCTGACGAAAACTCTCCCTAAGGATCAGTGGTAACATGAGCCTATCGTGAAATAATGTCTACTTGCTTACATCAAGTACAAATGAGTTCTCCATACTCTGAAGCATACAGATAGAATTACAGCTATTTGAATCACATCTTGGTGATAATGGGCCCTCTGCATCACAAGCCCATGTGTAATCACAGAGGAGTAATTTTCTAGAAATTTCACTTGGAATTGTATTGTCTCCTTAACCCATATGATGCCATATCATTGATGGTTTGGAAAGAGAGTAGTGTGAAAGTGAGAACTAAACAACTCATTGGAAAATTGACAGCATTTGCGAGAAAAAATTTAATGCATCAAACTACACTGGCGATACATATGTCAGCCTTTAGAGCGCAGCTATTAGATACTAGTAATCAGCAGATTACTAAATTGGAGTAACTTTCTGAACATAGTTTCTTCTATAATGAATTGTTTTACAAAGATTCAAAGTAAACCATTGTCACACCACTTGACAATGCATCTCATCCCAGCTATAAAACTGTAGTTCACCTTTAGTAGTTTCCCCACACTATCCAGTACGTACATATGGTGTAGCAACAGTTTGTCAGTGCAAACGCAGTACCAGCTGGTACTTCATTAATTGAGTTAGACAAGTGAAATGTTAAGAAAACTGCAGACTTTTCAAGAAACTTGGGAACACAGAGTTTTGAGGAAGTTTCAACCTGCAGGAAACTCAGACTTGCAGAATTTCTACTCCTTGTTCCAGGCCTCAAAAAACACAGTCTGTTAGCCAGGTTAAGGGATAACTTGTCCTTGGACTGGCAAGTTTCATTTGTTTTCAGCTACTGGCGTCCCAGAGAGAACATGAAATTCTATTTTACTTCCACATTTTAAAAGGCTTTGGGTAGATAAGGGCAAAGCTATTTTTATAGTGAAAGTCACCATGAAGGTTAACACTATTCGGCTATTGTAAAACTGTTTAGTATCAGTCCATCAGTTAAGAGAAATGGCAAGATTCACAGGTATAGAAAAGCACACAGAAAGTGCCTACTCAGATAAGTTATAAGGCCATGAATGTTTGCACCTCATCCAATTAAAAATAAATAAATAAAATCAAGTCCTTCAAAAATAATTAATCTTGCTCTGCGTCTCCACCACAGCCACTTTCCTGTTTCATCTATTGAAATTCAAGGGAGTTCTTTTTTGGTTGTTTTTTTTCTTTTTCCTTTTAACCACAAGCCAGTGTGTCTAGGACAAAGAGAAGACTCATTAAAGCTACTGTAATGCAAATGACATGAACGTTACTCAAAAAATACAGTGCTACCAGAATAATAAGTAACCACTGAGCTAGTGCAAACTCAGAAGGTCCCGCAGGACTATTCTTAAAGCTTTTTTCTTGTATACATGCAAAATACCGTACTTCTTGTGAGCTTTAGTGCTGGTTGGACTCAATGATCTTAAGGGTCTTTTCCAACCTAAATGATTCTATGATTCTGTGTTTATAGAAGCCTTCTAAATTCATTAGAAGTTGAAGAGGAAGAAAATGTGCTTTAGGAAGCATTGTAAAAAGATTTAAAGGTGCATGGTAAAGCGCTCAGCTATTCAATAAATAGTGAAGCAGAAGTCACACAGAAGATAAGTATTAAGAACTATTTTTCAGTCTGATTATTATGAAAAACTAATTTCACAAACTTAGTGTCAATGATCAATTGCATGCTCAAAGAATAGGAGATTACATTATGTTAGTATCTTTCCATAATTTTTGCCTTGTTCTTTGCTCAGTGAAACTTTTTTTGTTGGGATAGGAAGAGCCTTGGGATTGTTCCTCTTCAGGTTTATTTTTTAAGAAAAACCACTAGCTTAAAGATTCTAAAGGTAAGCTGGTCTTCAGTATACACACCAATAGCAGAAAATTACAGTACTGCACACCTTTACAGTGACCACTGTTCATGGCAAAGTGTCTCCTTAAAAATGTTAGTACATGAAAGTTTGGGATTTTTTTACTTGTGCAAATCATGTTTCAAGTCCTTGTGGTTAGAAGAAAAGCCTGAAAATGTGATCACTTCTAAATGACCTAGAAAATTAAACATTTCGAGAACCCTTCTGTAATTCTAATAGTCTCAGGAATTTTAAGAACATTGCATTTTGGCAATGTGATAGAACTTCTCAACGTTTAGGGCCAGCTGTATTTACTGTGCTGGAAAAGCAAAAGCAGTAGCAAGACCAACAAAAAAACCCAACACCCAACTGTAAGCAAGCAAGAGCACAAAACAAAGCCAGGTTTCATTCACTGATTTAAACAACTAAAAGGGCTTTTTAAAATCAGTGAGCCAAATCCAGCTTTCCTCTGCTGATAGAAATATACAGCAGCTGTACACTTTGGTATCATTATTCAAAATTTACCCTGGTACAAGAAGGTCTCTATCCTGCTCTGGGGGAGCAGTTCTTTTATCTTCAAACCAGGGCACCTCTGTTAACACTGCTTTGCTGCACAGAAGTTGAGGTTGTCCCCTCCACATTTGAAAGGACATGCAGAAGGACACAGGAAGGCCAGCTGTAACTCAGGCCTGTGAGGTTCCCTGCAGCTGCAGAAAACACTCCCCACAGTGGTGCGATACAAAATGCCAAGGCTCCACCGGCTGCCTGCAGCAGCCTCACCCCAGTGGCAAATCACACCACGTTAGGAAAGTGGTACATTTATGTCTCAGGTCTATGGAAAAAACTGCCTTGTTACTCCCTAGGCATGCTTCTTCCCTTCCTGTTTCTCTGAATTTTCTCACTGCGTACAAGCAAAGCCAGTCCCTTTCATTGCTGTTAATAACAAAATGCTGAATTACCCTCACCTGAAGTACCAGTAAGTGCATTCAACTTCGGAATCTTCACAATACTCAGTATGTTGCACACTTGAGGCAAACTTGTATCTAATAAAAGCTACTTATTGTTACCTATTTTCCCCCACTTTAAAGATACAAAATAAGGAAATTAACTCTAGTTAATGTTAACGTAGTTAAAGTTGATAAAGAGGTTGTCTTTTATGCTGTGCAAGTACTTCCTTTAAAAAGGTCAGCTGTACTAGTATAGCCTGACAGAAATACAAATATGACATACTGTAACATTAGACTGCACATGCTCTGTGTTTGAGGGGGTTTTTTTAATCCATTTTTCTTCTTCCCTTCCCAACATCTAAGAATATTTAGAGCACTTCAGTGCTTACTTAAAACAATTTCTCCCTATGCTCTTCAGGAACTTTTTCATCATCATTTTCTATCAAATCTTTGAATAAATGACCACATGAGATTATGATCTGTTCTTTAACCAGCTAATGTAAAGCTATCCAGTCTATCAGGCTGAGACAAACATTATCCATCCGCTTTATCATTCTTAAGCTTAATACCCTCTGCTATTACAGCTGGTTCTTTCTTGTTTACTACCATAGAAGTAGTAGGAATTTCAACAGCAGCACCATCCTGTTCACTTGTTTTACTAGATACAGAAGAAGATGGCTGAGATGGTGTCACAAGAAAAAGTGGCGTTCGCTTCAGCTTTACTACACGTTTGCTTGCAGGCTTCCTAGACCCTGCAATCTTGAACGTCATTTGACACGGTGTCCCATTGTCAGCACTCTGCCTTCCACAGGGTGCCTGGGAATTGCTGGGGACCGATGCACATGTTGTGGATACAGTTTCAGAAGCTACTTTGTGCAGTGTCCAGTTTTCACTACTGGGTCGTTTAAGAGTCACTGCAGAATGTGAAGCATTGCAAGCAGCTACCTTTAATGCAGCTGAATTCTTGACTTTGATATGGGTACTTGTTGAGGGACCTGCGAATCTAATTGGCTTGGGACCCACTTTACTCGGTAAATAGTCTTCCTCTTCAGGAAAGTCGATTAAGCGTCTGTAAAACAAAGAACTTCAATTAAAGAAACAAAGTATGTACATAGGTCAGCAGGATCCTCCTCTATCTAGCAGCAAAGTGGCTGTAGGGTGGCTCAGATCAGCACCTGCAAAGGCTGCTTCTAGGTAATGTATTGAGAATGGATGTGTAGTCAGAAGTATTGACATAAGACTGAAAAGAAGAAATTCTAGAAATTTCTTCTAAAAAAAGAAGTATCTCGTGAAAATCAGTTAACCGTTTAAAGTTTTCAGTTAAATTTCTTTTTTAGCAGTCCATTTAATTAATACTGCGCTCTACTTTTTGAAGTTACTCCTTCCCACTCTAATGTGATGTTTTAAAAGCTGAAAAAGTAGAATAGAATAGAGTTTCAGCAGCCTAAAAAAGGTAATTTGTTTCTAGCAAGGTCAGTCCTGCAATTAAGTTCTCTGATTATAAGACATTTTATAAAAATGTAAATAATAAAAACAGAGAAAACTCAACATTCATAGCTGTTCAAAGAACCTGAATTTAAAAAACAAAGATTGTGCTGTATTTCTGCTTTATTTTAAGCCTCCTATGCAAATCAGCATACCTTTTATGAACTGGAGGCATACGATGCAAACTGCCTTTCAAAGGGCGTTCTTCAAGAGTCCAACATTCAATCAGCTCCTGAGGCACTCTCCAATAGCTGACACCTGCATTTCAAAGGGACGTTGTATTGATGAGCTGAGAGAACATAGTCAATGTTATGTGTATGTACACCTGACTAAATGAATGCGTGTATTTTATTATGTAGAATTTCAGCTTTGAAACTATGCTGACATGAACGTTGCTTACAGCCAACGTGCTTCTAGGGCTTCCACCAGACTGCCCAATGCTAGCAGACTATCACCCCTTGCATGTGGTGGCTCTCACTACATCTATTCATTCATATCAACTCGTGTCACCTTCTTGGAACATCCCTTAAGACTTGGGGGTTTTTTGGTTTTTGGTTTTTTGGTTGTTTTTTTTCCCAAATAGCCACTACTATCGGATATTTTACAACACGTTACTTACTGAAGGAGTGAAAATGTATGCAGAGTTTTTATTACAGTTAACTGGCAAATATTTTTCTTATTTTTCTGTAAAAAAAAGTAGTACTACTGAAATAAAAGAAAAAAAATTAATAATTTACCTCTCCCTTCCCAGGCATCGAAAGCATCCATCATCTTTTTCAACTCAGCTACTGAGTAATAGCTCCAGATGTATTGGACGTTATTTCCAGCTTCTCTAGAAATATTGTTTTAAAGGTAACAGTTATGTGGTAAATCTAGCTAAGCCCTTAAAAATGTAACACTGATGAAATGTATCATTCTTTTTACTAAATCCTAACTCTAAGGATTTACTATTAAATGTTTTGTAAAGTAGAAAGGAAAATGTTAATTAAATTTTATTTTCATTTGCATAAAAGGTTCTAAATAGCCATCCTCCCATGATCTGCATGCCTGTGAACACCTATTGCTAAAAATGGTTATTCATGAAAGAATAGATGTTCATAAAATAATTAGAGAATTAATGGTGTAAAATTATTCTTCTAAACCTCAATCATTTATTCAAAGGGACAACACAGTAGGAGGACAGATACCTAATACTATGTGTCCACATACTCTTGGAATAAATATTAATGTTACCAGCCTAAATTTAGGAAAATAAGCATCTTAATTATAAAGACAATGAAACATCAAAAGCTCTACTTTAATCCTGTTTCAAAAAGTACACAGTGAAGTACACATCTGACACTGTACTGTGCGACCAAGAGAAAGACAAATTGCTTCCAGATACTTAGAAGTACAGGTCTACCAATAACTTACAATTACTGTCATAAAAATACATTAATAGTGTAGTAGAGATGTACATGTCCTTTAAGGAATTAAAACCATTTCCTGTCATCTTCAGTTCTTTTTGGTGTTAAGTATTTCTTTCCACTGTCTGCAAAATACAATTCCATTAATCACAACCAAATTTGTGAATATTTCTGGAACTTTTTCTGGATGGGGATTCATTCACTGTATTTAGGGTGAATATCGTCCTAAATTAGGAGGTAATTTTAAATGTTTGAGGCATTTTAAAAATAGCAAGTAAGTAAAACATAATGAGAACTTACAGCAACTGCATTCTAGCCACCTTTTGTGGACTCTCTCAAATTCTTGTAGTCCATGCTTAGTTTTTATCTTTTTGTTTGTTTGTTTAATGTGACCATTGTACCAGCCATCTGTTTTCAAAGCTGGAAAGAATCTGAACCCTTCCACAATAATGCTATATTATGCTACATATAATAACATTCAGCTATTATTATAATATGTGAGTGTTCATTCTCACTTCATAGTGCTTTCATGTGTTTGACAGTCATCTTACCTTTTGTAAATGCTTTTACTATGAATTTTCGTTCCTAGCTCCTTATTAATTGCATCAGTCCCATCAGCTCTTGTGGCATACACACCAATAATTTTACTTTCACAGCTTGCTCCAGAAGTGTTCAGATAGTGCAGGACCCAAACTGTAGGCTTGGTACAAACTAAATCATAAGAATCACAGAAATCTAACAAAGCCTGGAAAAAACATAAAACACAAAATACAGAATATTAATAAGAATACAGTATTTTTAGTTGAATAAGCTTTCATATTTAAGTTTTCTTAACCGTACTGGTGAGCTCTTTCAAGTAAATCAAGGGTATAGTTTATCTAGAATAATGCGTGCAGTATTTCTTATCTGATGTTAACAGAGAATATTGTAAAACTAGGAGAAATTCACGGAAAGGCAACAGAAATACTTAAAGGCATGGCAAATCCCTAACATGAAGAGAAACTGAAAGGCCTGGAAATGTTTTATGCTTTTCAAAAGGAAATGAATAAGGGAGAATAGAACAACATCTTACTACGAGAACATAGATGACTGTCAGCACTAACACAGCCATACCTGGTAATATGAGTTAATTTCCAATCAGTTAATTAGAATTAGTTTTTAATTTACAGTACTCAAAAATAGACAAACCTTGGGATTTAAAATAATATATTAATTTTCTTTTCTTCTTTCTTGTTCTAAAAAAATAGCAAAGCACATTTTATCTTTCAAGTTTTAGGATGAATTTGTAAAATTGAAAAGAAAAAAAAAAAGAACATCTTGAAGGGATCAAATCTAATCTCAAGTAAAATTTGAAGCCAAATAGGGAACTAAACAATGTCATTCCTAGCATGCAAGTTTTACAGCAGGCTTGCATGTAAAACAGAGTCAAATTTAAACTGTTGCTCTATTGCAATGATGGGGAAAGCTGATGTCCTGAACTACTATGACTGCATTATCAACTCTAGGATTTCTTAACCTAAACCTCTGAATTTACTGGTGATTTAACATGGTGATTAAAAAGAGCTAACTTGCATACACTGTAGTTTCAGTATCTGATATTAATGAATGGTGTGCATTAGAGATCACATCTTTAAAAATGTAAGAAATATCAAGACCTTTTTAAGCTCTATATTTGACCTTAAAGAATACGTCTCCATTTCATTAGCCAAATGGTCAGACAGACTGTATGGATAGGGGATGCCAAAATAGTCTGCTTCCTCCTGCAGTGCAATTCGAATTTGCTCATCTTCAGGAATCCGAACTTCTCCATGAAGATAATCCAAAAGATATTTAAACAGGCTTCCATCTCGATCAATTAGACATGCTCCTGAAAACATAAATAAAATTATTTAAAATACTGCTTCCAGCAAGCGAAGACAGACTTGTCACATTCTACAAAATCATTAAGTAAAACCTTTATATAAAACTTCTGTACTAGTTTTACTTACTTAGGAGGAGTAAGTATACTTTCTCTGTTCTTTCAAAACTGCTATTTTGTTTCCCTGGAATATTTGTTATTTGAAGATAAAATTCTTAGTGCAGTAAACATTTCTTTGGAGTTTCAGTGAAATCACTAATCCGCATAGGACAATGCCAACACAAAATCTCAGCTTTACTGCACTCCACTTAAAATGCTAAAATCTAGTTCTAGATGCATTTCTAATTCTAACTGCAGATAAATCTTTTCTTGCTATTGCAGAGATCTTTCCAATTTTGGATCTAGGCAATTTAAAAGAGTTAAAAGTAGCATCAGCTCCAGTATACATCTAGTCTAACCTTCCCTGAATATTGTTTTACAGTATTTTTTCTCTCCTTCGCCTGTTGGGCTCAAGGACTGCTACAGAAACTGACCAAACTATACACAGCTGTATACAACAGGCTGTTCACTGCAACTGAAAGATGGTAGCAAAGTCTTACCTGTAAAAGTATTAAACATTTCAGATATTTTAAACACTCAAAAGTGTACAAGTAATCATCCATCATATCTTTAAACTGGACATACTTTGGCAGAATTCCCAAGTCACTAACAAGTGTGAAATTTGACCCATGAATAGTTTTAGTCAAACTTTCATATCAAGCCATGGTGGTGAAAAATGCAGTATTTACTGGGTAACGAAGTATTCTGAAACAAAGATTAGACCCAAATCTCCTTATGTAATGAGCAGAGAGAGTGAGATGCCTCTGGAGAATATAGGGGGTCATAAAGAGGATCAAAGTTAAATGCCAAATACTCTGCCAACTTCATTTTTATCTATTTTCACATTCATACTGAAGAATTACATTCCAAAGCTACAATTTGGACTGGAACAAGGCAGGGCTAAGCACTATACTAACATGTATGTTTGCAAACATGAGTAGTCTTGTGGAATTCAGATTAATTTCTCACAAGTATAAAGTCATGCATGCATAATTGGTTTACGTCCTGCAATTAAAGAAGCCAACTGATGCTCAGCAGACTGGGAAGAGAGATATACTATAAAATGCATAAATATATATAAAAGCATGAATTTGCCACAGAGCTCCCTGATCAGAATGTCATATTTACAGTTTGAACATATTTACCTGATTCATCCACTTTTAGAGGAAAGCGTCCACTAAACATAGAAGCTAGCATTGAATCCTTAAAGCGGCATAAAGACTCACGCCTGGCTGTGTATAAACATCCTCGCACATTAAGCCGTAGAATACCCTGGATGTCTTCAATCTTGCCCTCTTCCATTGCATTTGCAAATGATGATGTTAATTATGAGCTATTCAAACCTGTAACAGATACAAACAAAAGTAAATCTAATGCCAGATAAGACTGAATGTCTTACATACGAGATATGTAAGAGCTGAGCTAATGCTTATGTTTGTTACAAGATACTGTAAATCAGCTTTGAAAACAGTTCTGAAGACGTATTAGTGCAAATAGCCAAATATTCTACTCCTTTACTATAAAAAACTATGGCATTCTACTTTGTTAGGGAACACACAGGCTACTTTTTTGAGACAAATGGGTAAGCAGCATTTTGCGGTCAGTACGTGTGAGCAGAGCACTGGAAGGACTTTCTGGGAAATCTTGCTTTGAGTATAGTTCACAGCACTAAAAATGCAGTAATTTTGTACTAGTAACACCTTGGCTTCTTTAAAATCCAATCTTCAATTAGCGCTGCTTTAAGTCGTTGTTGAAACTCACAGGTCATTAATGCCACATTGCCAATAAATAGTCTTACTTGTGCCTGCCTCGAGCTCCCTGCAGGGGATGGGGGGGGAGAGGCCTGTCTGGGCAGAAAAAAATTGGCACGAGAAGCAGAAGAAAAATCTTCAAAAGGTTGGGGTTTTTTCAGAGCATGCCCTTTGAGGGGTACCAATGCCCACTACGCGCCTTTCGCCCCGGCACCTGCTAGTATTTCACCAAAATTAACTGATGAACTCGCAGCCCGCTGGGGAGCCAGCTAGGCAGCCGCCCCCGCAGCAGGCCGGGGCGCTCCCTGCTTTTCGTGGGGCGCTGCTCCGCCAAAAAAAGGGGAAGCCCACCCACGTCCCTCGGGAGCCAGCCGGGGAAGGCGGCTCAGGTCCCCGGCCGGCGCCGCCGGCGGGAAGGGGGTCCCGCCGCGGCGCGGCGGCCGCCATCCCGCATTACCTGCGCCGCCGCCTCCCGCGGCAAGGCCGCCTCGCCGGGCCTGGAGCTAGCAAGGCCGCCTGAGGGGCCGCCCCGGCTCTGCAAAATGGCGGCCGGGCGGCAGGAAGGGCCGGGCCGTAGCCGAGCGAGGAGAGGAGAGGAGAGGAGAGAAGGACAGCCCGTCTGCCCGCGCCGCCATCGCTATGCCCGGGGGCACCGCTGGCTGCCCGGGCTTCCCTACCCGCGGGTATGGCGGGTCAGCCCATGGCTCCGCTGCCCCTGCCTCCCCCGCTTTGCCCCGCGGGCGTCCCTCAGGCACGGCTTTGGTGTCTGCGGCCTCTGAAGTGAGGGTGACCCACGTAAACTCGGCTGCTCTGTAAGGCAGAAACCTTCCCTGATGATGTTTTTTTTTTAAAATTACAAGTAAGTGTTTACTCAAAGTTGGTGTATTCAATTGCTTTTTTTGTAGGCTCGATAATATCGCAGCTTGAGCTATTCTTCTAACCTGCAGTGCTCCCATTTTACTTCAGAGTGGCCTCGGAACCGTTCTGGTCAGCCCAGGCGAGGGCAGCAGCTTCAGCCCAAGGTGGAAGCCCGAGCGATGGGCGCTGGTTTCTCCTGCGGCTGCACGTCCTGAGTCACAGCACTGAGACAGGTGCTTTCACAGGGTGATGTGATGCTGGTACGTGCTCCAAGTCTGGTTTGGCTAAAATGAGGGGTAAAGGCAGAAAAAATTAGCCTCAGGTGAGCCGGTGTTTTCTGGCCTACTTTGACGTGACTGCCTGTCCCTTTGAGCAGACCAACTCACTAGTTTATGTGCCAGCAGCAGTCTATTTAGTTTTAGCTAATATATATGAATGCAGGCATCAGAGCTTTTAATCTGCTTTTCCTGTGAAATATTGGGG
>NW_010972437.1:4379063-4383507 GCF_000737465.1 Haliaeetus leucocephalus
CTGTGAAAATGTTGGGGGGGGGGGGAGCCTGGATGCATTTTTTGGCGCAAACTATTAAAGCATTAAAATAGCATGTATGAATGCAGGCAAGGTGCTTTACCCTCATAAAGCCATTTCACAAAGACTTGCAGAAGCAGTGTCCTATTAAAAGGAATTGCTTATGTCTGACGTATAGATGCTCACCAAAATGCATGCATAAACAATGGAAAGGTGAAAAAATTAGATTCTCATTATGCTTCTGTCTCAGTGTCATTATGAAAAATCTCCATACATAAGAGAAATGGTTCTAAGATGCAGATGTATTTTTTAAAAAAAGTTTGAATGTCTAGTTCACACTTTTGTAAGCAAATGAAGAATTTCTTTTTTGCTGTAACATACAGTAAGAACCTATCCCTATGGATGCAACTGCCAAATAACTAGTAGTTGTGTGCAAAAGTTAACAGGGCCAAAATCGAGGTTTATGCAAACTTTCTCAAGTTATAAGCTGATTATTTGTTTAGAAAATATAGTAAGAGAACTAAATCCCAAATATTAACTATATTTTAATTGCTAGCTGAAGTCCAGTAAAAATCCAGTTATTTAACTGTACATGTCATATATAAGAAATGTGCCTATATTGTATTTAAATAGTTTCTCTGTATTTACCTTAGCAAATTAACTCAGTTATATCTACAATTCCTATTGATTTTCATCTTGTATCATCCTGGGCTTTTACTTGCCATTGCCCTTTGGAGGTGTTTTGTTACCATATTTAAGATATTTAAAACTGCAAGTTCACTTGCTATAAAGGGTCAAATCAAAGGAGGTGTAACAAATAATGACAGAGCAGCCACAGTTCCAACTGCGTAGCTTGCTGTCTCCTGGTCTGTTACTACATTTTGGTTTTGAAAATACCTAAATATTCATAGGCTACTGTGTTTTCAGTTACTATTTAGGACCATAGACTTGTAATTCAGACTTCCCTTCAGTCAAGTGAAGGATATTAAAGGAAAGAGCCACCTGGGTCATGTTGCATCTGGTGCTAGTAGGGAGATAATAAATTCCTTCGAAACTGTGTAACTTTGAGTGATCACTTACTATTTAGAACTTGCTTCTTTTTATCTTAATGCCGATTTCCATTAGAATGGCAGTTAAAGCTACAGTAAATACTTCAAATGTTTCATTTTCCTTAGCAACTAAGCATGCGACAGTTGCAGCAGAGAGAGGAAATGGCATGCCAAGCACCATGGCTCTCGCGTGCTCTCTGAACGGTTCTTGGCTAAGAATGTACCCAGAAGCCAGGTCTTTAATGCTTAATATCGAATTAATTAAATAAGCACACAAGTTACAACATGCCACTGAATGCAATACAGACTGATAATTCATGGATGTTGTACTTCCTATAAAATAAGTAAAAAATAAGTATAATATTTTTGTGGAATAATGGTGTCTGGTTTAACTGTATCTTTAGTAAGGATATAACATGTGTTGTCCCTTACTCACTGGGCATAGTTCATACATAGCAATTGCAACTTAAATGTGGCCACCCTTGTCAAATGTTACAATATGCTGTAAGTTATAACTTCCAGTCTTTCTTGCTCTAAAACATTCACTTAATGAAGTTGCAGCTTTCCATGCTTGTTTTCTCCTTTAAGCTGGCTTGGTTTTGCCTCAAAATTCTGAACAAGGTTCCTTATGTATTTCTGCATTGGGAGACCAAAACAACATATGTGGTTTCAGTGCAAAAACAATGCCGTAGGTAAGTTTTGGACCTCAGACTTAACCATTTGAAATACTGTTACTGTTAAAGCTTAGTACAGCATGTACCTGGTATAGAAGCATGCAGCATAATCAGCCTACACAAGCAAGCTGCCTTTTGAGCTGCATGTTCTTGGGAAATGAACACAAGGACTTTTTTGTTTTTTGCTAGTTTCCAAAGGAACGCAGGCTTACACGCTCATCCTCTGTATATTTGTGTTTCAATTTACTAATTTCAGTCAAATTTGACAAGGGGGAAGAGGCATTAAGAAATGAAATTTCATTAAGCTTGTGCAGGAAAGGGTGTGAGTAGAGGAAAATGTGTTCTTAATGCTGTAATTTCAGGAAAAACTATAGCATGAGCTCAAGTCTTGTTGGACATCAGAGAATCCACAGAGGGAGAAGCTGTTCTACGTGATCTACCTACCAGAAGTGCTTAAATCATAGCTCACGCTTTACTAGACCCTACGGGATTAATTCCTCAACAAAGATTTTTCTCAGAGATGTATTTGCAGGTATCTAGTAAGATACAAATTCAGTACAACACTTCCCACATGGTTAGGGCTTTTACAACAGATCTGTCTTTGTCTGTTTGTCTTTCCTTCACTCCCTCTCATTTCTATTAAGTTTAAAGACCAGTCATAGGATCCCAAATGTCCAAAAAACAGAATTCTGCTCTTAATCTATATTTAAGATATATAGGCTGTGAAACTTGGCAGTGCTTTAAGCTTTTCCCCACTTTGAACGGCTGGTAATTAACTGGAGATTTTTACATGTGAAATATTACAGTGTGGGAGTTCCTCAGTGGAGCGTAAAGGAAAGTATGACCACAGGTGGAAACGCAGTACTTGATGTTTTGTTTTACATTTATTGCTCGCAGTAGTGACATAAACATTAAATGGAAGCAAATTGGTGATTGCCCCATCAGGACTTGGGACTGTTGTAAAACTGGAGGAAATGAAAACTCATGATTGAATCTGGAGGAAAACACTGTCTTCTGGAAAGGGTAAGGAGGTAAGTTTTATTTGGTTGGTTTTCTATTTTTTAAGTTATGTAAGGTTATTTGCTCTTTTATTTGGCCAGAGTTTTACAGTGGCTGTAGTCACTTTCAAGCTGCCTTGTAAGGGGAAATGTACCAAAGGTATATAAGGTGTGTTGAATCAAATCTGTATTTTAAGGGGACTCAGCTTCAGGGCCACACTGAGAAACTGTGCCAGATATCACACACAAATTAAGAAAAGGTAGAAAAGAGAGACTCTCCAATGCTGTTTGCAGCAGATTATGAAAATAATAAGTTCATAAAGATACATTTTCAAATAATGCCACTGATAATTATTGTGTGATTCCTTTGATTTACTTTATAGCATATTGTAATGTTAGCACACGGAAAGGTAAGATTTTAATGATTACTGCGTTATGGAACCTAATGCTGTTTTTTATTTCAACCTTCCACCTCTCTGTAAATCTCCAAATAAATTAAAACATTAACTCTCTTAAGATTTTCACAAAAGTGTTAACTATAAATTTACTGATTCCTGGATCAAATTTAGCCCACCTAACTAATGGTAGGACTGGGCACTCATAGCCAGTGAAAGAGAATGTATGTGAAGGGAGTGTTAAAGAGCAAGGGCTTTTGGGCTCAGAACAGATTTTGGGGAAAAGCATTTTATTAGACTAAAATACTTCCTTGCAATTCCCAGTCCTAATATTACCTGAACCAAACTAAAAGTGAGCTTGCTCAAATTCTAATGTTGGAGACTCCTACCCTTACAAGTCACTAAGTATGCAGGCAGCATGCCTACTTGCTTATAATCTATTGGGTTTTAAGTTTATTGTTGTTTTCATAACTGTCTTGATGACTATCTATTCATTGTTTGTCATTTCATCTATTACTAATAGCTAAAGGTCAGCCAGAAAGAAATTTAACTTTCCACTGAGAATGAATTACATGGATTTCTCCTTTTAACCTAAAGGAACTCTTTGAACTGAAAGCCAAATACCTCAAACTCTTCCTAAAAATCTCCGACAGCACAGAGGAATATCTGCAGTTCCCTACAACCTTCCTCACAGTGTACTGAGATTGATGCTAAGTGTTTATGCAATGAATATTTGTTTTTTTAATGTAATGTTAGCATTATTAATGGTTAGTATTTAAAATGGTTTTGCAAAGACACGTAGGTGAAAAGTTACACGCATCCCACTGCTTCTTTTTAAAAGACCCGGGAATGTCACTAAAGAACTGGAAGCGTGGATTAAGGGTTAATGATTTATGCATATCCCATTTCTGAAAAGAAACGTCTGTGACCACATGTAAGAGTACATGTGAACTAGTTTAACAGGGGTGATTTTGCATGCACGTGACAAAACTGCTACAGTGCCTTTCCTGCTTTATCAACAAAGCATCAAAAAAGATGGACGTAGGTTCAGGTGCAAATCCGGCTGTAGATACAGAGCGGGTTTGTATCCAACCGTTACAGCCTGGCTATGCACTTTACCTCTGAATTACGAAGCACAGAGTGTTACTGATTCTCTGGGAAGTCTGCCGTCTTTTCTTGCTCTCGTGTATCGTTTTATTCAGATGCCGTCCATTGACGTAATTCTAAGTAACTCTTCCTACAGTACAGAAGGCGGGCGCGGCTCCGTTGGCAGGTTTGAGGCCGCGCGCTCTCCCTCTCGCCTGCCGCCCCGCCCGCCCCCGGGCCCGCTG
>NW_010972437.1:4383517-4386518 GCF_000737465.1 Haliaeetus leucocephalus
CGGGGGCGAGGCGGGAGCAGGCGCGCGCGGCCGGGCGCTCGCCTGTGAGGACGGGAGAGACCGGCGGGCGGCGGGAGCCGCCTTCTCGAAGCGGTTTGCTGGCCCACCGCTCCCTGTTCTCCCTGGGCTTTTGCGGGCTGGTCTCCCTCGCTGTTTATTTGAATTTACAGCATTTGTAATGCAGTTTGTGTAAATGCCTCCATTGAAAAATTTGTCCTGACAAAGCAAAAGCTGGTCTGGTCATATTGTGAAGTGATAGAACCTTGGGTTTTTTTCCCTTCTACTTGGATAGATTACTTGAGGACAAGATCAAAAATCTGTGATCCTTTTAGTCTTCATGTTTATTAGGTAAATATTTTGCCACTCTATGATAACGTGACGAAAGTCTGAAGGAACAATTCATTAACCTGCTTGAATTAATTGAACAAAGGCAATTTTCTCAACTTCAGAGATAACAAATCCTGATAAGGGGCAATGAAACTTAGTTTTAAAAAGAGTGGGAAAGACCCTGTGTTACTTGGGCGTTCCTCGTGGCAACGTACAGGTTCCTTTTGACGATGGATAAACAAGAAACTGCTAAATCATCTACCATTTTCACCTCGGATGCTGTTAAAGGACATAAGAAGAGGGATGGAACATTACAAGCTGCAAAACGGAATGTTTCCTTAGCATCTAAAATCAAAACTAAATTAATAAGTAAGTCCTGTTAAAATAAAACTGAAGACATTTACTGTACTTAGAATGTATGACTTCAAAAGGAATAGTAATTGTATTTAATGTGATTTGCTGAATTGCTGCCTGTTAAAAAAAAAAAAAAATCATCTTGGTAATACGCAGTGTCACTGGGGAGAAGAAAAAAATTTAAGTTCCTAAAACATTCTGTAACAGATATGAGTAGGCAGGTTTTCATTAGGACAATAGAAGGTATGTTTGTAATTTGAAGATTTTTTCTTCCTGTTGTCAAAACTCACATTTATGCTCAAAACGTTTGAACTCTTTAAGCTGTAAAATGTATATTTTATTATTGTAATTTGGAAACATGTTTATGCCTGTGAAACTATCCATTTTTAAATGCTTTCTTCTTAAAATAACCTTATTCCAAAAAATTCAGACTAGAGTAGAATCCGTGCATGAAATAAACTTGAACATGAAGTTGACAGAGAAGTTATCAGAATGACAGCCAACAGAAACAGTTTTATATTAGAAAGTGTTAGGCTTTGCTATTGTTCTACCAAAACCTACAGATAAAAATGTTGCTATATAGTGATAGTTCATGCAGAGGGCCTGGAATTGAAGCTATTGAAAATAATATTATCTTGTCTCCTTTAGATAACTCATCTATGTTTAAAGTATCTTTAAAACAAAATAATAAAGCATTAGCTGTGGCTTTGAGTGTGGAGAAAGAAAATTCTCGGAAGCTAAAGAATGAGAAGATTTTTCTTCAGAAGGAAGTAGAAAAGCTGCAGCTTCATAATACCTTGCTTCGCCAAAAACTAAACTGTTTGGTATGCTGCAAATAATATCATTTAAACTGAGATCAGCTAAACCAAGCTTTTTTCTTTTTTGGAAACTTAATATTGCTTATTAAAATGCTGGTTTAAATTATACATCTCAGATTTGTGAAGTTATATCATCTGATAGCGTACTATTCATGTTTGATTTTTCTTTCATAGGATTTTTTTGTACTTACTATTTTGTCCATCAGTGTAGATGTCTTTCCATAGCTATTTTTGTGTCAGCTTCATCTTTATATTTAAAGGTATTGAGATGGTATTAAAAATCAGTTTGTGCTTAACTGAGTGTAAAACAAACAAACAAACAAACAAAAATTACAACATAGATTCACCTTTTTATCTTGTCTTTTCTTAAGCCAGAAGCCACTTAAAATATATTTTTTAAATTACTTTTTCTTTTACATGCAGAATAAAACTCTTATGGAAATAGAAGCATTTTTGAATTATAACCTCCTAACTGCAATAGAAATAAGCAGTCTTTCTAAGGTAAGACGTTTTTTGAACTATTACTATATTGAACTGTTTTTCCAGGATAATATTTTCAAAGCATCTAAATGAGTGCAATGTTGAAATCATATATGCATTTTAAAACATTTACCCAAATTACTTAAAACTGGGGATGAAAACCTAGCCTAGTGAAATCAATTAAATTTTGCTGTCACTTGCACTAAAAGTTTAGGATTTAATCTTGTTTACAAGGTATCTAAAAGTTAAATGTCAGTTAGCTGTGACGAAGTCGTGGTTAAAAAAAAAAAGCATAGTACTTCAGTATATGGTATTCTTCACCAATGAGCGAGCTACTTGCCTGCCTTGCTTAGTGCTGCAATAAATATCTTGCATGTGGAAACTTTACGAGAAAACATAGTCCATGTTAGTCCTTGTGTCATGGCAAAATTACAGTTAATTTAAAAAAAAATATTATTTTTGTTGTCTGTTCTAAACAGTTGCATAGTGTTGCTCTGTGCATCTATATATATAATGCACTTTGCATTACATTTAAAAAGTCTATACATTGGTTTGGGATGCAAGTAGGTTACAGATTTTGATAAGTTTTGCTACAAATATTTTTCTTTAAAATTATTGTGTGTGTTTGAATATCATCTAGCTTTCATCAGTACTTCTATTTTTTCCCATTCATTGTTTTTTTTTTTCCTGTGGATATTTCCAATACTTAAAACATAAGAGGATATTCAACTGTTTCTACTTCCCTACTGTTCTTATTTTGAAAGAATTTTCAGAGTTCTCTTCCTCTGTCAGCTGGTCCAAGTAGCCCTACTGATGACCAGTTCAAGAGTGCAAGTCAGTCTGCTCGGTAAGTGTTTATATTAAATGCGGACATTGATAAGTGTCTGGATTTTTTTTACAACTAATCTTTGTATATTGTCCTAGACATTTTTGAGGTAATGAGAAACAATTTCCTGTCTAATTCAGAAATTACCTATTTGCAACTTGGGGGGGGGGGGGGGGGGGGGGGGCGGGAAAAAAAA
>NW_010972437.1:4386528-4490212 GCF_000737465.1 Haliaeetus leucocephalus
GGGGGCAGTGCGTGGTGTGGGGGGGGGGGGGGGGGGAGGGCGGGGAGAGACGTAGACAAAACTTGTGTTTGAATAACCTGCTGCTTTCTTCATGGGAACTCACCAGCAAAAAGCAGGATTCTCTATCATAAAAAATACATTTGCCCCTAAGATAGAACCAGATTTCATACCTGAGTTCATGATTTCTGTTTTTATACATTATTAAGGGAATGTTTTAAACAATGGATTGTTATGGCATAAAATGTAATAAAAATCTGCACAGTAAAACTTCCTCTTTTCAGATCTGTAGAACTGCCGGTGAAGCTTCCTTTAATTGCAACAGCTAATGGAAACCAGCAAGATAGGCCTTCTGTGTGTGAAATACCAAATTCTTACAAGGGTACTGCTAGTCTGTCAAAGGAAATGCATGCAGATCAAGTCAAGTGTGCATTATCATTGCCTTCTGGTACAAATAGTCAAAAGCTAATGGAAACAGACCCAGTGGAAACACCTGTTGAGAAAAAAATATTTTTAAAAGGTATGATGTATTCCTGTGCGGGTGACTTATTTTTCAGAGCTATCTGAGAATTAGTATTTAATAATTCATTACTTGATGTGCAATACAGAAGGTATAGTAAGATTCCAAAACTGTGATAAACTAATAAAAAATAGAATGCTCACCCATAAGTATAGATGTCCTGACAATCACTTGTAGAATAATGTTTATTGAAAAAACACAGCTGAAATGTAACAAAATTAATGTGAACAGAATAAAACTTTGATAAGATAACCAAATAATAACTGAAGTAGTTATAGAAGAATACATTTTTATCCCCAATTTCAAAAGTCCAACTTTGGTAAAATATGAAATTAGTTCTAGTTAACTAAATTTTTAAGGACCAACCACAGAATGTGTGTATTCAGTAAAAAAAAAAAATAAAAAAAATGCAGTTTGTAATTTTCCATGCTGCTGGTCCAACCTTCAGTAATAACTGATAACTATACTATATTCTTTTTTCCCCAAGCTGCTGAAATTTTTCTCTTTGCAGAAAATCAGTTGTGCCCAGAACTAACTTGCAGTAGTGCCTTCCTGACTCATGTCAAAAATACACAATCTTTAAGACAGTCTGAGGAGCTTACAAAACAATATAATGATAATTTGTTGCCATTCTGTGGAAATGTGACTGAAAGAAAGAAACGTGCAGCACTTCGTAAGTCAAAAACTCAACCTACTATAAAGGATTTTGATAAAACATGTAGCTCAAATCTGCCTCATCATGGTATCAAAAGTGGCAGCAACACCAATGACATGAATTTGCAGGAAAGTTCAAGTGACTTGCCTCACATTATTCCTTCACCTCTTAAATTTAGCAATGAAAATAAGATAGATTTTAAGAAGCTGCTTTTTACTGACAAGATTACACCTGAAGAAACTCTTTATGATGCTGATATGGAGTTGACTGCCAGTGATGCAGGTGAACTGCTCACAGTTACAATGAAAGATAAAGATAAATTACACCAAAATAAAAATAGTAATGCCAATTCTGATAAAATTTTAGCAAATTTCAGAAAAGTAAGATATTCTAAGAAGGATAAAGAGAAAATTAAAAGCAAGACTGAAATCAGTTCAAATTTGTATGCAGAAGAAGGGCACACTAGGGCTGACAATACTGAAGTTTCAAAAACTACTGACTCACAACCTCAGCTATTCCAAAGTCAGATGGAACAGCTACCTACAGGAAGTTCTGTAGGGAAACAGAGTTTGCTAAATACCAGCAAATATTATCAAGCACAATATTGTCCAAGTAAAGCTAAAGATACTAGGAGGACATACCAGGTTAACTTAACGAGTCCAGGAAAACAGGAGACAAATACAGAAACTTTCTTAGAAAAGTTTGAAGACATGGCAGGCAAAATACAAAAAGCAGACTTAAACTCCTCTATTAACAAGACCCCACCAGAAGTTGATAATGCTGAAAATTTACCATTCCAAGATAACACTTCTAATGTATTGCCTTTACAGTGGGACTTTCTGCATACAAATGAGAAACACGGCAGACCAAAACCAAACAGGAAAACCTTTCAAAACCCTTCTAAAATGAACATAGCAAAATACTGTAGAGAGGAAAACGGGCAGTATGGAGAATATCTTTCAAAAAAGTCTCAAACAGAGATTCACCAACATGACAGCAAGAGAAAACAAGACCAGAGGAATATTATAATGAGAAAATACAACAAAAAAAGTAGTTACAGACAAAGTGGAGAAACTGAAAGTGACAGCATTCGTAAAATTACTCAGAAAGTACACCAAAAAAGTAGCAATTTCTCACCAGGCACATTAAAATGTACATTGGCAAAGGCTAGCCGGAAAGCATATATAATACCAAAAGAAAATCTTACACAGTTCTCACTTAGTAAAAATGAAGAATTAAGAAATAAGGATGCATTGCATGCAGAGGCTATTTGTGGAAATAAAATAACTGAAACTCAGCAAATGCGAGTAGCTTTAGTTACTCAGAGTGGTGTAGCTATGAATACACCACAAGCTAAAGAACAAGTTGAGGATGATGCTAATACATTAAAGAAAGCAGATTCATCATCAGTGGCACATAAAAACCCTCACATTAGTAACTCCCCTGATAATCAGGTAAAGCAGAAACAGAGGTTTGGTTCTGATAGTACTGAGACCAGACCAGAAAAAAGTTATTTCAGGCACATTGATCAGGGGAGGCAGAATATTTTGGATGACCAGAAAGTCCCTCATGAGATAGATTCCTTTATGAGCAAGTTAAACCCTATGGTTCAAAAATCAGAATTTTTAAAATTCTTACCTGTCGAATGTTCTAAGAATATGCCATTCAATGTAGATAGCTTTCTCCAGGAAGGTCTTTCCAATGTGGAGCTCCCAGCTTTTGATAACCACAATGCTTCCATGAACTTCTCTATACTGAAAAACTCTGAAATCTGTGGGGAAAATGCTCATAATAAAGCACTGGATACTGGAAAAGCAGAAGAAAAACCAGATCATATTTCTAAAGAGGCTTACAAAAAGACTCTGACACCTTGCCATGGTAAGTGTATGGGTGAGAAAAAAAAATGGCATTTTGAATTAGGAAATGCCTGAAATAGTGGTAAGGTATCTTCTCTTAACACCATCCTAGTCTTATTGCTTGCTTAGAGTGGATAAAACAGGAGTGGAAAAAGGTAAGACTGAAAATCACTAAAATTATTCATATTCTATATGATATTTCAGTCACAATATCTTTAAGTGTGGTAACTAATATCCTTGTTACTTTTTAATATATTCCAAGATGACATTTAGTTGGGCAGCTGTAAGTCGTCTACATTCTTGAGGAGCAATTATAGTTGGAGCATGTATTCATTTTTCAAAGAACGTGATGGAATTCAGAAAGTTGGGAATAGAAAAGATACAATAGCTTGGGCTTTTATACAAGGGAAATAAGAGTGTGAACTACACTGTTCCCTTCATAAATGGACAACATAGCTGGACTTAAAGATTTTGTTTGTATGTGTTTAGAAACACTGCAATTCAACAGCAATTCTGAGGTCTAAAAAAAAGTACTTTGAGCAGGTTTCCTCTAGTCTACCTGTAAGCAAACTTTCACATGACAACCTCTTTTTTAAGTAAGATACATTAAGTTAAGACAATAATCAAACTTCAGTGTAGTCTGGAAGATAGGTTTAGATTTTTCTGTCATACAATGAAATTACTGTAAGGGAGCTAAAGGAATATGTGACTATCATGTCTATGCTAGAGTTTAAATATGCTTTAAAATGTAGCTTTGAAGTTTTGTAGCATGAGTGGTCTATTTTGTAAACATATTTATTCTCACCAAGTTTACTTCATTGTCTCTGAGAATGTCCCAACACCTAGACAGTTTCCTAGCTCAAATTAATAGTTTGAATCCCAAACTATCAAGCACATACCGCCTTGTCTTCATTTAAATGCTAGGACACAATGGCAAAAAAAAAATCTCCTATTTTACAGCACCACAGAATAGGAATACTGGCAGAATTAGACCGTCATATTAGTCCTGGTAATTTGCAGTTGCATCTTCTCATCTTTGATTCCTTCTTTGGAAGGTAGAAAAAGGATCTAATAATTTTATTAGCTTTAATGATAAATTAGTAAACCCTTGTGATCAGCAGTATCAAAGACTACTGACATTAAAAGCAAGCTAATTATTTGATCTTCACCCATTTAAGCATAGTTCAAAAACCAGTTCATTTTTCATCCTACATCCAAATTGGTGTCTTGAATTAAAAGAAAGCAAGGAAATGCCATCCTTTCTGATGATGCCAGCTCTTCTGATCACTACCTTGAGCTGCACTTAGAAATATAACTTGAAAGTCTCCTGTAATGAAAGTCTCTATGTAGTTGCATCTGTGTGAACATAAATATTAACACTGAAAGCATCCAGCTTTCCTAGATAATGCAAACTCATAGATGTCTCAAAACTCTTACTTCTTAAAAAGAAGCTGACCTGATCTCTAACCTTAAGCTTTAGGAAAGCTCAGAATAACAGTTTACTTGCACTTTAGAACAAATCAAGATTGATTTGCGAGGCAGCCAAACTTTGGAGGTTTTTCATGATTGGAAAGCCCTCTCATTTAAACCAAATGAGCATTGCTCTTCCTTAATGAACTCCTTGAAAAGACAATGTTTTTCTTTTGCCTTCATAAATCAGGAGGAACTTGCTGCAAGCAGCCCAAAGTCACCATAATGTCTCTCATAATTAGAAGTAGAGTTAGCAGAAATCCAATGAAGAAGCTCTGACTTTGACTCTGCTTAACACATTTCAGAGGACTATTGATGAAATGATCAGTCTTACCCACTGAGATATTTCACTTGATCTCAGCACAGAGTTCTACTACGGGGCAATAGTAATTCATAGAATCACAGAATCATAGAATCATTTAGGTTGGAAAAGACCTCTAAGATTGTCAAGTCCAACCATCAACAATGTCCACTAAAACATGTCCTGAAGTGCCTTGTCTACGTGCTTTTTGAATACCTCCAGGGATGGTGACTCAACCACTTCCCTGGGCAGACTGTTCCAATACCTGACAACCCTTTCAGTAAAGAAATTTTTCCTAATATCCAATCTAAACCTCCCCTGCTGTAACTTGAGGACAGTACCATCAGCTTGACCATCAGTTAAGAGTGTGTATGCTAGACTGTACAAGGCATTCAGATGCTATAATAAAGAAAGAAAACCTTCACTTTTTGGACAGGTAAGAAAATATACAGTGATATAATTTATTAGTCTCAAGAGAAGCGCAACAAAAACCTCATCATTTATCCCATATGTGTATGAATTTCCTCTATGAGATCAATAGCATCCATTTGCTGCCACAGAGGATTTAAGGTAAAGCGTTCAAACTCAAGAAATGAAGACAGGAGAGTTTCAAATTCAGTTCCTTTGGAAAACTACATTCCAAACATTCTCATCTGGATGCAGTAAATCTAAAACTTGATGTGTATCAGTGAGGAATGTACACTCTTGGAAGAACTTTTAAGAAATACAGATGAAGAGTATTTCTTTCATCTTGGATTGCTGTCTGCATTAAATCTTAGTGCTTTTCAGAGAGACTATGATCTATAAATGGTTTAGAATTTTTTGAAATGTTGGCTAAGTAATAACTTCAGTATTTCTCCCAGGTTATCAAAATATTTGTCTCCAAATTAAATATTGATTGTTTAGTCTGGTGTTCCGAATTGGTCTTAAAGGATTACAGAAAGCTGACACAAATAGTACATCTACCAAGGCTGGTTACTTTTTTATGGAGTATTCCTCTTGGACATGTTCAGTGGTTCAAACTACGAGGCATTGTAAATAGTTTGGTAGTACACAGTTTTGAAGATAAGGAGGCTCACTTAATCACCTTGCTGTGCTCATTTTATGCATGTATGCTCAAAGAGCAAGGGTAAAGTTGGAAAATGCAGTACTAGAGAACTCTTGTTCTTGTACAGGTTGAATCTTCAGATTATACAGCATGCCCTGCCCCTGCATTCAACGTTATGAGCTGTGTGCAGTTTTACTTTTTTAAATGCAATAACTCCTGGGAATCTTAAGCAGCTAGCTGCAAATTACAGTGCTTATAGGGCTTTCTTAAAATGTCCCAAGAGCCATGGCAGACCTCAGACAGCTCCAAATTTGTGTAGGTTGAAAGCTGCTGTAGTGTCATTTTCTTTGCTCATCTATCCCCCCCCTTTTTTTTAGCATCTTTAGAGTAGGAGCAGTAGCCAAAGTACCTGAATTAAGAAATACTAATTAAAAATAAGTATGAATTGAAAGATTCAGAAAATATTTAAAATGGGGCATTTAAACTACTGTATTCACAGGGAGTATGGCTTTACAAGATCTGACAAATACTAGTATACGATCCCACACTTCCTTACCTAAATCCTCCAAAACCTTAGAAGAAAACTCAGCAGCACCATCTAGACGAGGAATAACCACTATTTGCTACAAAGAACCCAATCTAAACAGGTAGGTATATGTAAATTAGGGTTTTTGTTTGGTTTTTTTGAGTACATAACTATCCCCACTAAAGATTTGCTATTAAAACCCCCAAATAAGAAGTTGCACTCTCTCTTTTGCAAAGATACTTCAGTGTTGATATAAAACGTTTCCTGTTAGTGTGGCAGGATTTCCAAGTGCCACTTCAATTTCTCATTGAAGCAATGAGACTGAGGAGAAATAGGAGCTAAAAGGAATGGAGGAAGTGTCTTTTCACTTTACCGTTGGCTTTTCAGAAATATTTATGCCAGATAGCTTGTAAAAGAACTGCAAAGGAATTAGAGTTACATTTTTCTTTTACTAATTTAATAGGATGCTAAAATGCTGTAATGTTGTGATATTTACACATTCTCCTCTTTTACCCCACAATGATAAGGTTCTGTATTTCTGGAGGGAGACAGTAACTAGTAACAGAAAAAAATGTGGATCTCACTCAAGATTTTAGATTACTGTTTCCTATTTATATTTTATTTTCAAGTGTACTGTCCTGAATGGATGCTGTTAAGCTTTTGGTTTAAGTAATTTTTGAGTTTTGTCTTATAGGAATAAGTTATGATTACTCACATATTAATATGGTAAACTAAAAAAACCCACATTAAAAGACTACTATTTTTAGCATTATTTTGGAAAATAGTAGTTATCTATGCCTTGCTATTTCAGACATATTTATTTTCCATAAATTTAATTTCTTTCATGTATCAAGCTTTCATTGAGAGTATTTACCATTTGGGATTGTTACTATAATTACATCATTATTATAATTATAGTTACATAGGTGCTTCGTGATATTCATACATGATGTCTTTTATTTCTTTTGTTTACAGCAAATTAAGGCGTGGGGATCAGTTTACAGATACACAATTTCTGGATTCCCCAGTCTATAAAGTAAAAAATAAAAGAAGTTTTAAAAGTAAATCAAAATTTATTTGAAGAAGACAAGAGAACTGCCTTGATGAACAATACTTCTAAAATGGGTACAATTAAAAAAAAAAAAAAAAGTTTAGCAGTATAGAGTGCTTATTGTTCTTTGATTAGTAAAGGTCTTCCAAAGTGGAATTTCCTGGAAAGGAGCCCCTATACAAAGGACACAGGATACTTTACTGAGGACGGCAAATACAGGTTAGGCTCCACTCGTGTTTTGCATTTCTGGTCAGTAATTTATAATCTGTTTAAAGGGTTTGCAGCACTTCTTAATTTGTAGGAAAAGTGTACATTTTAACAAGAATTAAAAATAAATCACTTTTGGGAATTTTAATGTGAGTTGTTCATATTTACCATGAGTAGAACCATTTCTCAGTGCTGGCTGGAACAGACACAAGCATCCCAAATTTTAATAAATCCACTGAAACAGATGGAGACAGTATTTTTTTTTTTTTTTGATAGCTGACTTTTGGATTTCACAGAATCATACTGAAATTTGAATGAGGAAGTCTCACTTTGAGGAATAACAGAGAGAATTCTAGTGTCCAGAGTATGCGCCAGAGGCAGCCAGAAAGAAAATAGCATTGCAATAGAAATTCAGTAGTAAATAGGATCCAGACAAATCAACACCTTGAGTTTCCAATTGAGAGAGTGTTAGTGTGACAACTAATACAACCACATCATACCATTCAGCTATCGGGTTTTGTTCTGCTTCCCCTCTGGATTCTCATGAATCACTTCTGCATTCCATAATCCACTGTCAGCTGACAGAGAGTTTTCTGGTATTATCTGAATCGTAGATGCTGCCAGCTGCAGGCTATAGTTCACAGCCCACACAACTTTTACAGATTACATCGGATAAGTTCAGGTTCATTTTGCAACCAAGATAGCCGTAGCTCATTTTTAATGAGATACAAATAAGTTAACTTCTTTAGGTTATAGAAGGTGGTTCTTCACACAGTATGCAGTTACACTGAGGAATTCCTTACTACAGGAGTGGATGTTATTAGTTTACAAGGGCTTAAAAATTGATCAGACAAATTAATGGAAGAAAAATCTCTGAGGAATTACCAGAAACACTATTTCTGGCACAGAATGTCCCTGAATTGCAAACTGTTGAAGTCTGGAAGAGTATTCTGAAGAAGCCTTACTATGCATTTGACCAATCTGTATACTTTTTCCAAGGGCATTCACTGTTGAAACTTTCAGAGACCAGTTTTTTGGGTAGCTAGACCTTTGGTCTGATACGGTACTGATACTCTTGAATTTATAACATATTCTTAAAAATACCAAACCAAACTGTATGCTTTGTACTTCATTGTAGCTTCCATTGTAACCTGGGATGTTGATGGAGAAGATAGTCCTGGAAACTGTTTCTACACCTGTTAAAGACAAGAAGGTGATTGGGAGTAGTCAGCATTGATTTACAAAGGGGAAATCATGCTCTTTTAACCTGATAGCCTTCTACAATGAGACAACTAGCTTGGTGGGTGAGGGGAGAGCAGTAGATGTTGTTTGTCTCAACTTTAGTAAGGCTTTTGACATTATCTCTGATAACATCCCACAGACAAGCTGATGAAGTATGTGTTAGTTAAATGCACAGTGAGGTGGACTGAAAACTGGCTGAACTGCCAGTCCCCACAGGGTTGCGATCAGCAGCATACTGTCCAGTTGGAGGCAAAACCCTAGAGCTCCCTAGGGTTTTATACTGGGGGCTGTACTGCATCTTCATTAACAACTTATATGATGAGACAGAGTGCAGCCTACACAAATTTGGAGTTGATACAGAACTGGGAGGAGTGGCTGAAACACTGGATGGTTATGCTGCTATTCAGAGGGACCTGGACAGTCTGGAGAAATGGGCCAAGAGCAATCTCATGAAATTCATCAAGGGGAACCTACGTTGTTCTCCTGTAAGTTGCCTGAATTTCAGCTGCATATTTTGACAGAAAAACGAGTCGTACACATTGAAATGGACTCCTGGATATAGCTTTCAGGTGTGTCCATTCTACATGTAAGTCTTGAACTACAACCATAAACAGTAAGAGGCAAAAAAGCATTATTTACAAATATTTAACTAATACCACAACTGCTTTCTGTTGTTTTTTTATGACAGTCTGTAGCCCCAAGGCAGCTTTCCCAGGATCCTGTAGAACATTCCATATATGAATTTGGAGTTAAGTATGCCACTAGCGAGGTAGTTTACATAGGGGACCTTTATCCCCTAAACAGAGAGCTTGTCTGTCTGTGGTCACCAGTTCCAGAGACCATGCAAAGGTTGTAAATGTACAGCAATAAGGATGAGATGTTTTCATATAGAACCTCACAGGAAAAAAAAGTATTCCATCTGTATGAAAATTCTTCCAATATGAAACTGACCTCATCACCCAGGCAATGTGATCTGTATTGCAAAACAGAGCTGTCAAAATGATTATCTGAGAAGTTTCAGCAAACAGCCTTTTTCTTTCTGAAACATGCTGTGTATGGCATTACATTAGCATGACTGTTACAAAGAGGTGCAGAAATGGTTGGGAAGATAGATTCTATACTGATTCAATATTATTTAAAAAGGAATTACACATATAATATTTTTATACCTTTTTTCTTCCATATTTTACCAAGTTTGTAATTAATTGGGATTTTTTTTAAATTGAAATGTTCTTGCTAGCTTTCACTGTTTTATCAACATCACCAGCTGTGTCATTAGAAGTGCAACAGAAGTATCTGTTACAACTTGTGTTCCCTGTGCTGGCACTGCAGCAGCAAAACAGTGGTTTTTTGAGTGGTTGTTTCTCTCTATTGCCTGAAAGCTAGAAACAGAATCCCCTGCTTCATTTACTCAGAAAAAACTAATCTTTTTGGAGATGGTCTTAATTATTTTTTCAGTGAAGGTCCTGTTGTTCCACACAGCCTCAGGTATTACCAGCTAGACTGCTATGGTGTTCCAAATAAAAGCATGCAATTTTCAATAAAAGTATAAGGCCTAGGGCTTTATGCCTTAGCTTCTTCCATTCCTTTTCGTGTAGATATCTTTCAAAGTAACAAAGGATAAAGAAAATGACCTGAAGATGTGCAGAAGTTATTTTAAGTAACTCTGAAATCATATTATTGTTGCTACTGCCTTTCTTTCCTTGCTTTCTCCATCCCTACTGGTTTTGTTGCTCAAATTGATGTTCTATATACAGGGAAAATTGACTTTGTTGTTTTCTAGGATGCAGTTCTTTTAATTGTTCTGCAAAATGGTTGCTTACTTTAGGTACTGCACAAATAATGTTACATTGCCTGTTGAATCTTCACTAAATGTGCTGGTTTTACCAGATTAGTTGATATATTAGAAGCTCTTGCCAGGAAAAAGTTGTAAAAACAGCTGGTGACATCTGAGATAAAAATTAATCTGTAGCTGTCACAGGGATTAAGATTATTTTGCTAAGGATAAGGTACTTTGAACTTTTTATAGCTTCAAAGTTGCTTTTTTTCATGTTTATTCAATCTGTATTTATTTTTTTTTTACATTTAGTATTTTAGTTTACCACTCATAGAGATTTCGATTGTTTTAAAATTTGTAGGAAAATTGATCCTATATATTTAGATTAAACAGGAAGAGGAAAATATTTATGATTCTGTAAACCCTTGCTTGCCCAAGTACCCCTTACAAATGGTTATATACCTGGAAGTTACTGCCGATCATTTTGCGAGTGCCCATTCATGCAAAGTTCCCGCTGGGCTCACGATCACTACCTTGCTGGATTTTATCACAGTTTAAAATTACCTTTGGAGCTTTTATCGTCAGAACGCAACAACAGTTCGCGTTGCTACTGTTGCCACTGTGCTCTGGAGGAAGGCGTACGTCCTTTGAGAAAGCGTGAGGCACGTCTTCGTGTTTGAAGGTACCTTAAAAGGATCCCGTAAAAAAATCGCGGTTAGCTCTGAATGTTAAGAACGACTGACCTGTAGCTGTCGGGGCTCCGCCGCGCAGCTCCCGGCGGCGGGGCGCGGTGCTCGGCACCGCCGGACGCGGCTGCCTCCGCGGGCTCCCACGCGCTCCCCGCCCGCCGCCGCCGCGTCCGCCCCGCTGCGGCGCTGCCCCGCCCCCGCCCGCTAAGGGCTCTCCAGCTGCGGCGGCTGCCGGGGATTTCCTGCAGCTGCTGGTTACGGGGCTGGAGTACAATGTCTCTGCAAGGGGCGGCGGGGACTGAGGAGCTGATTTTCTATGTGAATGGGAGGAAGGTAAGTGTTGCCCGGGAAGAGTGTGGAGAAAGGGGGGGGTCCTGTTCCAGAAGTAACCGCGAAGGCTGTTTGGTTTCCTTTCTTCCTCATGGGAGTGTAACCGAATCCTCACACGAGCCTTCAGATGCGTTCCTTCCCATCTCCTCTGTGCTGCGTAAGAAGCCAATCAGCCTCCAAGTGTTACTTTAGTTAGCTAACACTTTTCTGCGTACAGCAAGTGCTGTTGGAAGGGGAGAAGCAGCAGAAGAGGACAAACATGATTACAACATCCCAGTTTAGTTAGCTGTGCTGCGTTTGGGGAGAAAAAAACCACATCAAAGTGAAGCGGACTTTCAGCTGGGTATCAAATCTGGCTGGTGAGCAACTCGTGCTTCATTTGTATGTGCCTGGCTTCTCATCTTTGATGGTATCAGAGAGGAGGTATCAGATGGCATCAGATCTTCAGAGGCAAAACAGAAATTCAGCAAGACTCAGGTGCCAAAATATGGACTATTGGCCAACATAAAGATAGTATTGCAAGAACAAAATTAAACTGGTTGATTCAATGCAACTGGAAGGAACTAGCTGATTCTAAGCAACAGAATAAGAAATACTGTAATTGATCAAGAATGTAGGTATTTCTGTTGCTCCCCGCTGTCAGTCCATTACAGCAAGGGAAAGTTTATATAAATAAAGCTAGAAGAAAACTGGTTCCTGCTGATAGCCTTACAGGCTTTCTCTAGTATTCATTCCAGTAGGTTACAGTGCCAGGGAGACTCTAAAATCTGCAAATCATTAATTCTTTATGCTATGCTGCCTCTGTTGTAGCAAAGTTCTGCTGTGTTTTTATTTCTAGCGTGGCTGACAATAAATACCTTTTCACTGAGCAGCAGTTATTTTTAGTAGTTGCAAGGTGCCCTGGGACTTCTTTCCTGGAAACCTATCTGTGTGAGAGGGAATTTCCAGAAGGAGCCCAAACTGCTCTGTGGTCTTTGGCAATTAGTGTAGCTCTATGAGAGGGAACCAGAGAAGGATTCTCTTCTGGCTTTGTGGGAATGTAGTCTCTGCCCTGAATTTTGAAAAGACTTAGTTTTTCAGTTAAACCTTGTTTTTCGTTTCTTACTGCAGATAGTAGAGAAAAATGCTGATCCTGAACAAATGCTGTTGTCTTATCTGCGAAAGAGACGTATCCTTTTCTTGTTTGTTCCCTTAGGTCACTCATTTGAAAGCCTTATTTGAGCAAAATTCTCATAAATCATAATTAAAAGGTGATTTACCTGGTTAAGGAAGTTGTGACTCCCTTAAGATAAAACAGCCATAATAAATGATGTGTCTTTCTTAAGCCAAATACTCTTCTGTGAGCTGCTGTATTTTTAGCCTAGTTTCCTATGCCATGTATGTATGTATGTATCCGTGTTCCTCCCCTCTCCCCCCATAAAGAACCTAAGAACCTTTTGGCCAGTATACATAAAGCTTGACAGAATAGGAGTCTCCAAGTTTTGTACAAGTCTCTCTCCCAGGAAAGGGGAGATCTTGTGATGAGACCCTGAGTCAGCTGGAATTTTGAGGTAATCTATGTTTTCTTATGATAAGAACTCCAAACAGATCTCTAAACTCAAAACCCAGGTTTAATAGTAAGTAAATATGAACAAGTATGTTTCTAAAACAAAAAAATTAAGTTAGTTAGACAAGACAGAAGTTGAGAGAGCTAGAACTCTCACGCTGCCAGTTTTGTCTTTGCAGACAAGGTTCTTTCCTCCTGTCTTGGTTTCAGTCCACAGCTCAGTGGCTTTCTGGGTTGCTACAAATTGTGCAGTGCTTGCTCTGATCTTTTGCTCTCTTTCTCTTCACCATTTCAGACACTTGACCGTGTGTCTGCTCTCAACTGTTCTTAGAAGGTTTCCAAAATCTGCTGCGCCACAAGCTTATTCCCAGTGTTTACTGAAGCTGTTGCATAATATTCTGAACACGTGTGTAGGGACTCCCAGCTGGGAGCAGGAAGCAGATGTGGAGAAGAGCAGAATCTCCCTTTTTGCAGCTTCCTACACTGTCTCACAAAACATACCCCCAGAGGGCAAGTGATGTACTGCATACTATAGAATTCACACGGGAGAGTTTACATTTGTGTCAGAGAAAAACTTAAGTCGAAACATGTTTATTACTGGTCAGTCATAAAGGGGAGTCTGGAGCAGAATAGGTTGCTGTAGTTATGGTGGTCATGAAATTATTCTTCAGTAATTTGAACAACTTCAGACTCTTATCGGGTTAGAAAAAGTAGAATCATAGAATCATTTAGGTTGGAAGAGACCCTTAAGATCGAGTCCAACCATTAACCTGACACTGCCAAGTCCACCACGAAACCATGTCCCCAAGTGCCACATCTACATGTCTTTTAAACACATGCAGGGATGGTGACTCAACCCCTGGGCAGCCTGTTCCAGTGCTTGATAACACTTTCAGTGAAGAAATTTTTCCTAATAACCAATCCAAACCTCCCCTTGCATGACTTGAGGCCATTTCCTCTTGTCCTATCACTTGCTACTTGGGAGAAGAGACCAAGACCCACCAAGTAGCTCACTACCAGCCCTACCACAAGAGTTGTACTTCATTGTTAAAGTGCATTGGTGAGTGAGGTAATCTAATTCTGTATTGCCTTGTTCTGACACCTTGAAAAATCATTTAATCTTTCTGTATCATTGTACCCTGCTTATAAAATGAAGATGGGATTAACTTTTTTTCAGGAGCTAGTTGGTTTCACTGCACAGTTTAAATGTCAACCTGTAGTATTCCTGCCCTCTGTTGCTTAGATATGTATGGTGGTGTGCTATTCCCCGAGATGTACCTGCCCAGCTGTGTCTGAGACTACTTTGTTAGCCAGTTACAGGAACTGATCCTTTTCACAGCAAGCCTCCACATATAGTTGAGTTAACATAGCTGGGGGACAGCTAACTTTGGTAAAGAGACAAAAAATAATGTCAGGGAACAAAAATACAGGACAGAAATATCTTAAGCTGATGCTGCTAAACTCTTTATAATATGAAATGGTTGCCTGAGTGAGCGTGAGGAACTGTAGCATCTTCCAGTAATGTGTTTTATAATTGCAAGGTGCGGTATAATACCTCTCTGAGCATCCTGTCATCCTTTTTTTGAGGCTAAATGCCATAGAATTGGCACATTAGACCACTTTTTGTAACTGGAAGCCCCATTGTAAATTAACAAGTAAATAGTGCATGAAGGGAAGAAACTGTATCTTAAAATGTATTTGCTTTATCTGACAGGATAGTATGTCTGTGAAAGGGCTCTCAGTAAAGCACTTTAGAGTGGAAAAAGTGGTAGAGCTTAATTAGATAAGACCTTAAAGCATCTCAAAGCTTTACTGCAAGTGAAGAATGCTAACCCTCACATTGACAAACATTTTTTTCTTTTGATGATGTGGTGTGAAAAGAAGACGGCCTGTATACCTTCCATCATTCCCAGCTCCTGGTAGACAGTTCTCTTCCTGCATCTTGTGCCAGCTGTGGAGTTCCTCAGACCTCTCTGTGTACTAATTACACTCATTAGGCCAGCAGAAAACTAATCCAGGAAAAACAGAGACTTTCAGTTGGATTAGGGAGTCAGTCGCTAGTTAGTCAGCTCATCATTAGGTCATGGAAGGGATTGGTAAGAAAAAGACTTGATGCAAGAGGTCTTGGGTTTTGGAGCAGGTAACATTGGGAAGAGGGGGAAGAAATGGGGAGTAAGACATCTTCCTTTTGGTGGCTGTAGAACATTAAATTAGCTGTTTGTCAATTCACAGCTTCAGATTGGTCACTGTTCCAGATTCATAGAAATGACCACTTCTCTCATAAGTGTGATCTTTCAGATGAGGTGCAAGGTTAATATCTGGACTATAAATGGGCCTTCTGGGAAAAACTGAGATATTAATTTTAGTGTTCCACTGGAACTTCAGATATGTAGCTATTTTGCCCATTACACGTTTCTTCCTTTCATATTTTCACTTGGAAAACTATTTTTCACTTCCTCTTTCTGTCCCAACTTACTCCTCTTCCAAAAGAAGGTCAGAATCAAGCTTTCTGTTTTCTTGGGAATAGGATTTTGATCATGTCATTCCTTAGGTTCAATCTTATTTTCACTGAAAATTTTAATCCAACATAGAAAGGAGTCTGATACATATGCTGTCTTACCAAACTGATTCTGTGTTCCTTAGCAGTTTAGGAAAAAAGGTGTCCTCAAGCATTTGAGCAGAATAAAGACCAAAATGAAACCTGATATTTTTTTTTCCCTAATAACAGTATTTTTAGTCCGTCTTACAGGAACTAAGTATGGCTGTGGAGGAGGTGGTTGTGGTGCCTGCACAGTGATGATATCAACTTATGAGCCAGCTTCGAAGAAGATACGGTATTCTTAACAGAAAATTTTGAAAAACACATAGAATTTTACGACTGTAGATACCATTTCTAGATATGAAACTGTAAAAACAAAGTTGTAAAATCTGTACTTAATAGTAAAAGAATCCAAAGGAAGGATCACTTTAATCCAAAAGAGAACACTGTAAAAAAATAGTGTTAATTCAGCTATGTAGTAAATTTGCTGAAATACCATGCTCAAATGCTTAATTTGCTCATATATGCTGACAGCTCCTTTGAGGAGTTTTCTCTTTAGGAGGCATACATTTAATACCCTTTGTATTAACCACTGGAATATGGTGCCTACCTGCAGCTCTGTCATATGACTGATGGGAAGATAGCGCAGGCAGAAGTTTGAGTCTTACCATCCCTTTAATACTGAAGTCCCTCCCTACACCCCACCCACAAAAAGGAGGACATTGAAACTCAAAACCTGAGTTTCATCAAGCTAAAAACTGGAATAAATTACTTTTAAATTGAGAAAACCCTAGTCAAATTGTTAAATGGTAACATGTCATTGTCAACTGAATATTTTTTTTAGGTGGGGAAAAGGTCAAAATGTCCCAGTTGTTCCTTTTGACAATTGCATTACATTGGAATGAAATGCAAATGAAAATGCTTAAAGTTATTGTAAGAGTTGAAATTAAAACAGTCAGAATGACACTTGAAAAGAAACATTTCAACTATAGTAAAACAAAATATTTTATTGCTAATGATGAAAAGCTTTGAAGAATTTTCATTTTGGTATGTTGTTCCTATTTAGAATGATATTTATTTTACATGAGAATTTCTTCTGGGTCAGAAATTTGATTATAAATTTGCAGCAGCAATTCTTTACTTCCTTCAAACAACTACACCAACCCTCCCTTCCCCATCTTCCTCCTCCAAAATATGCTTGACAGGTTCCTTGTGGGCACGAGAGATAAGAGGTCAATTGGAAAAGACTAAAGTATCAAGGAAGATATGAATTCTACAGAACTGTCTTCATAGATACTTTTTTTTTTACTGGGGACAAGAGACACAGCTAATAAGTGATCCCTTCCTTAAAGCTTATTCTCTTCTCATTCCAAATGTTGATAGTGACTGTTTTGTAAATATAAGCTATGTCTTGATTGACAGCTAAATAATATTCATGCATCTTTATTATAATAAAATAATATTCATGTTCTTTTTCTCCTTTATGTTCCAAAGACATTATTCAGCAAATGCATGTTTGCTTCCCATTTGCTCTTTGTATGGTGCAGCAGTGACCACAGTAGAAGGTGTTGGAAGTACAAAAACCAGGGTTCATCCAGTTCAGGTGAGAGTACAGTATCACTGTGTAAGAGGATTACTCATTTCTTCCTTTGTATAGACTGGCTTGAGTGGCAGTGCTTTTAGGACATGGGAATTCCATATGATGATTATTCTCCCTGCTAAATGATAACAGAAGACAACACAAGTTTCTGATGGTTGGTTGATCAAGGCTGTTGAGTTATGGCTCAAGATGGATCTTGCTTTAATACTAACAGCCTGATCAAATAGTTGATATGTAAGAATTGTTGGAGTGGATCAGGCTTGTGCTCTATTTGGGCTAATGGCGCATCTTGAACAATACCCCTTTAGCTGATGTTCTAGTATAAAGGCAAAAAAGACAGAAGTCCACTGAAGGTTAATTAGCTTCCTTAGTAAGATGTGGCCGGGCATCACACCCAAAATAATTATTCTTATTTGACATTGCTTAAATTGTTTTGCTTAAAAAGTCTGATTTACTATGAATACAACATTTGGTATGGTGTCTCCTGTTTAAGAGAGAGTTCATTAGAATGGTGACGTACACTGGAAGGAGTGCTATTTGTGGTGTTTCTTTTCAGGAAAGGCTTGCCAAGTGCCATGGTTCCCAGTGTGGTTTCTGCACCCCTGGAATGGTGATGTCCATATACACTTTGCTAAGAAACCACCCAGAACCAACATCAGAGCAGATGATTGCAGCTCTGGCTGGTAAATATTGTCACTTTTTC
Source organism: Haliaeetus leucocephalus (assembly GCF_000737465.1). Taxonomy (NCBI): domain Eukaryota; kingdom Metazoa; phylum Chordata; class Aves; order Accipitriformes; family Accipitridae; genus Haliaeetus; species Haliaeetus leucocephalus. The sequence goes on from NW_010972437.1 coordinate 4,404,586, forward strand.
GTTTGTAGGTATGTCCTTGAACCATTTTCTTCAGGTATTTGTGTATGTGAGTGCATGTCTGTGTGAGTACACGTGTATGCGTGTATGTATGTACTCTATACAAATTGTGCTTCCCAGCAGAGTTGCTACTGCATACAGACCTTGTATTCTCTGTCATTCTTTTCTCCTGGAAAATGAAGCATGCAGCTGTGGATTTTTTCAGAGACAGGTGTTGAAAACATCCCCATATATGTCTTTTGGAGTGCTTTAAATGAGGTGTGCAAAAATGTTGTCCTATTGGAGAAGTAGCTGCATCTGAATGTCTCTGAGATCCCATTACATCTGGAGTCGAGAATCTCAGAAGCCTCATGGGAGACCCCTTTGTGGTAGGAATAAACCAGTTAAATACGGCAGAGAGATGCAAACCATCTTCACTAAGGGAAAGTGTGAGCATTTATTGCATGTAAAATAGCCTTCTGTCGTCTGTTGTGCTCTAGAGTCACTGTGGAGCCAAAGGCATTTCCTGTTACTATGAGGTGAATTTAGATGAAGGTGTGATGTTAACCTCCTTCACTATTAGAAATAAGTCAGGAGGAAGGAGAAAAACATTTTGAGTGGGTGAAGAATATTGTACGATCTCTATTGTACAATCGCCCGCATACTAAGCTGTAGTCAGCATTCCCTCTAGTGTAGCTCTCAAGTATTTCATACTAAGTATGGGAGTATTTCATACTCCCCTTGAAATAATAGTCTTTTTCCTCAGGAGCTGCAGGGTCCTAAGTCTTGTGACACTGATCTTTTTTGTTTTTCGGAGAGCAAACACTTCTCCTTAAGCTTCAAAAACACAAACCTCATATAAAGACGTGACACTTTAAAGCTATATGCTTTAGAACAAAGCTTTTTCTTACTCATTTCCTTTTTTCAGGGAACTTGTGCCGCTGTACTGGATATAGGCCAATCCTAGATGCCTGTAAAACCTTCTGTAAGGTAAGTAGTGATGATAAGAATACTAGATTGTGCCCATTAGTGTATATATGTATCCAAACCATCAAGATTTTCATTAAGATCATCTCTTCCCTCTGTTAAAAGATGTAGGTCCTAATAAGGTGTATAGTGGCCTAACCCATTACAAAAATTGGTTAATGCAAATGAACTTGGTGTCTAGCCTGGATTATGAAGAGTAATCTGAAGTAACTCTGTGCATTTTACTCTGGGTCAGTACCAGCATAAATCAAAGCAGAATTTGGATCAATATTCTTAGTAATTTATCACGTAATGCAATATGTCAGAAACCTACAGTGAAAGAAATGGGAGAGTGAGCAGTGAGTAAAAGAATTAATACAGACCATCTATGTGTGCTTTCACAAGGTCAACAGAATTTCAGATAGTATGAAATATTTTGCATTAAGGACTTCAACATCTGATGATTTTAAGTTATTTTTTAATATCACTTCTTTAATACATAATCCTTCCAATTTAGCTTATTATTAAACTTCATCTACAACTTCATTGAAATATAAAGAGACACTCTTACTGGCTTAAGTAGGCTTTAACTCATTGCCATTCTGGGTAATATTTCACTAATGGAATATTCCTGCTTCAGGAATCTGTTTGTTGTCAAAGGAAAGCAAATGGAAAGTGTTGCCTGGATCAGGAAGATGATTTGTTTGATAAGGAAGAGAAGGTAGGGTTTTAAGTATTTTACCTGTCCTATTTAGGTATAAAACTTATAGAAAGAATATTGCATGGCTTTTTTTCTTGTAATTAAAGTAAATGCAGTATACTCTGCCATTTTTGTTCTCCACCTTATTCGCCTTACATAATATTATTTGTAAAATAAGATATTTTATTATTCCTCGCAAGAAATTTGGAGATATTTCTAAAAATTAAGGATTCTTTGTGTACATTTGTATGAGGAGGTGATGAGGTGGCAGGTAGTTGGTATAAGGTAGTTTGGATCTCCAGAGCTGAGATTTGAGCAGTTTGTCAGGTTCAGGAATAGTCTCAGCTCGACTCATACAGTGATCATCACATTGTGCAAGAAATCAGGGTATATGTGAAACTGTCTTAAATCAATGATCAGTGACGATCTGAATATAACCACTGATCTCTTAGGAATCTAACTGCTGACTTGAGTCTGAAGAACTGATACATTCTTAAAAATCAGAGTTATGATTGTAATTTTAAATGAAACCTCTTATCCATATGAATATTTGACCAACTACTTTCTTACAGTAGGACTACAGGAAGCCTGTACTTAGTCTTTCAGTTGCTTGCATCTACACTGTCATTTGTGTTAGCAGTGAACTTTAAGAAATTGTTATGAACACTTCCTTCACCTCAGCAGCTCCAAATGATGCATGGTAATTTAGGACCAAATTCAAATGATAATGGAATTACTAAGTTTCTACTCACCTCAGTGGGACCCTCATGATTTGTTTATGGTTTTGCTTTTTTTTTTTTAAATTGAATTAATGATGAGAGAAAATTCTTGGTCTTTGCTTGTTTTCTTTCTTTTTAAGGTTTCCACCAGACTATTTTCAACAGATGAATTCCAGCCCTTAGATCCCACCCAGGAGCTTATATTTCCTCCAGAACTAATGGTAATTTTTCCTGCTTACAGACTATTCTTTAGCTCTGTCTTTTCCTTAGTAGTCCATAGTTCAGAACTCATTCTGAAGTCTGCTTAGCAGTAATTCATCAGAAGAAATGTCATAACATTTTAATATAAATCCAAAATCATATTTCTTTTTATTTTTCCAGTGAGCTTATTGAATATTCACATACAAAAAGATAATCATATTGGGAAAATGAAGTTGCAGAGTTAAGTATTAAGTGACAAGACAAAGTAATCTAAACTGGGTTTTCAGTGCAGTACCTGAAGACACAAATGTTTCTCAGCAACCTGAATGGCAAACACTTTTTAACATTGGCAAACCAATGCATTTTCCCCATTTTGTGGCTTAATAGTTTTGTTGGTCTTTTCAAGTGTTAGCCTCAGATAGCAACCCAGACCAGGGAGTGTTTAGCCCAAGTGATTAAAGTATGACAAAGATATAAGCAGCTGAACTAAGGGCACTGGAATGGAAAGTGTCAGGCATCCTTAATTATTGACAGCAGTACTTGCCCTATAAAAACTGAAAGCTGTTTGTTCTACATTATTGTCCATCTACAGATTCAAAGCCAAATTCTCTGTAACTAGCTGGCTGGTTATGGAGAAACGTTGATAGCTGTGGGACAGGGGTTCTTGACTGTGTATTTATACCACCACTAGTTCACAAGCTATTTCCAAGTGATCAATGAACAGTGCTAGAACAGCCAGAGACATCCACATGCATGCTTAATCTAGAAAGGGATGCTGCTGCCAGTGTCATTGGTGACCTCCAAGCAAGCTAAGCGTGCAAACACCTCACTAAGCATTTTTTATCACTTTTCCAATAATTACAGTGATTGCAGGATCTATTCCTGCGTATTTTGCTTGGGTGCTATTTCTTATCAATCAATCTGTTTATTAGCTCATTGGAATTAATTGAAGACGTTTCACTGATGCAGTTTGGAAATTCACCACTGTGCAAAGAGCCAGCATAACAGTCCCATTTCTGTCCAATTTTGAAGGATTAAGTAGAACTACCATTGTTTAAGAACTTCTTTTGACTTTCAGTCTAGTGTCTATTAGACCTTGCACCTGTCTATATATCTAAATATTTATATCTGCCTTATTTCCCCATCAGAGAATGGCTGAAAATCAACCAAAAAGAACTCTGTTTTTTCATGGGGAGCGAATGACATGGATTTCTCCTGTAAGCTTAGATGAATTACTGGATCTGAAGGCTGCCCACCCCAAAGCACCTCTTGTGGTTGGGAACACCAGCGTGGGTATGTATACAATCAGAATGGCTCTTGTTGCCATAGTTCCAGTGTGCATGGGAGGAGTGGGGCTACATTTATCATTCCTTTTGCATTTTTGTCCTTAAGCTTACTCTCTACTATGTTGGAGTTGTCATTATGGAAAGTGTCTTTTGTCTAAGTCTATTCCTATCTGGTAGGACCTGAGATGAAATTTAGAGGCGTGTTCCATCCAATTGTTATTGCTCCTGCAAGGATCCCAGATCTGAATGTGGTGAAACGCATGGATGATGGTCAGTAGACTTTACTTTGTTCAGACATACGAGATTCTTCTGCAGTAAGGGATGCTGCTGCATTCCATGGTGCTGAAGGTGTGAAGTGCTATGCAACTCATTCCTAAGCATGCTTGGTTCTTTCCCAGGTCAAGGTGGCTGTGGCTACTGTCCCAGCGTATGGTAGTTTTGTCTTCATGACACAGTGCAGTACTGACCAGCAATATTATCTTGGGCCCCATGAGTCCTAATAGTCCAAAGGAATTATTCTGTTAATACTGATTCTGGTGCTAAGTCATGCAATATTTGCTTTGTGATCTCTGTACCGTGCTATGGTGTATAGCAGAGAGAGACCCATACAGAACCACAGAGAGAGTTGGCAACATTGCATGCTAGTTCTACATTAGAAAAAAGGCTGCGATTAAACTGGCATAGCTAATATGCATTAACTAATATTGTTCTCAATCATAAGAGCGTTAATTATTATAGATTAAAAATTTTATACCTCAATTTATATATTTAAGGTAAGCACAGAGATTTTTTTAGACAAATTTAGACTAGGTTTTAGTTTTTAAATAAATTCTATTGAAATTAGAAATAACAACTAGAAATAGATTTAAACTTACTATGATAGCCTAAATTAATTAAAGATAAATTATGTTGTGCAAGTTTATTGCCAAAGTTTTAAGAAAAGTCAAACCCTATATCTGATGAAAATTACTTGCTATATGCCTGAAGCCACTTTTTTGAAGTGGTAAACTGTATTTGGCAGTTCTGTTATTCCATTTAGAATACCTTTTCATTTCAGATCGGTCATCCAGTTCTAGTCAATTACTAGCTTGTTCTTAGCTGACAAGTAGCTGGGAATTTAAAAGAAGCAGGGAGAATGTTTACTGCTTTTTTTTTAATCTGTAAATAAAACCTAGTTATGAGAAGGTGAGACTTACTAGTTCTAAAACAAGAGATACACAGTTTGCCAGCCAGAAATAGTATTTCCTCTCTTTAATCAGATTTAAATGCAAAACATGTTTTGATTAAATTTTTGTTTCAAACACAGAAAATTAAATATTGCTTTACTTGGTTAATGAAAAGCCATTTAAAAATTATGTATCTTTTGATCTATATTTTTTATTGAATTCCAGTGTTCATTCAAAACATTCATAGCTTACTTAAAGTCTATTAATAATTTTGAATAGAAAGGCACTGTTTACCATTTTATAATATTGAAATTTTTTAAAGTATGATCTTAAAAAAAATTTATAACTACTAAAATAAATGCATATGGTTATAGATTGTCTTTCTAGTGAGAAAAAGAATACTATATTCAGCGTTAGGACTGTTTGGGTTTTTTTTCAATTGCTACCTGTCCATACTTGAGGAGAATAACTAGAATGTACACATATGCGAAGAAAGATCAAATTATGATGAAAATCATGTTTAAAAATAGGAAGAGCCTGTTGAAAGCATTTTGAAGCTGACTCATCTTTGGGTGAAACATCACCTAAACATTTACTCAGTCAAAGTTGCTGCAAGGGAAGAAGTTGGAATGGGCAGCTGGAAGCAGAGAATGGATTTCCGTTTTAGTAGAAATGGTGAGCTATTAGCTCAATTTCATCACTTGATAAAATTTTAGCCTCAGTCTCCTGAAATCAAAGGTCACAGTCCCTTTAATATGCAAAGGCTCCTCTTCTTATATCTGCCTGTATTCCACATGATCAGTCCTAGCTCTACAGTCTGAACATAGTTTAAAACCCAAGCAATAAAGCAATGCACACATTACACTTTCATAATCTTTTGGTTACAGGATTAACTTTGGGAGCTGCCTGCAGCCTCTCTCTAGTGAAAGACATCTTGACAAATGCAATCTCAGAGTACCCTGAAGAGAAGACAGAGGTTTTCTGTGCTGTCTTGCAGCAATTAAGAACTCTGGGTGGAGAACAGATAAGAAATGTTGCTGTATGTTGTGCTTACTTGCAATAACAATTGTAACAAATTGTAAGAAATGTGAAATTGCTTCTGACCACATGTAAAATTTACATTTTTAATTCTGCTTTTAGCAGTGAATTTTCTATCAATACATCTTTTTTGAGCTTTCAATATGTATAAATTTATAAAGAGTCTGCATGTTATACTGCCATCTAACATAAAAACGTGAAGGTGATGGAGAAAGTTGACATAAATTTCTGTTTTTGAAGTCATTAGGTGGAAACATCATAAGTAGAAAATCAACCTCAGACTTGAATCCTATTCTGGCAGCCAGCAACTGTATGCTCAATCTGGCTTCAAGAGGTAAGAGGAGACAGCCTGTCTGTAGTAGTGCCAGAGGTACAGGATCTTATTGTATGGGGAGAGGGGAAATAGCAACAGGTGAGCATTTGTTAAGGAACCCTTTTCCCCACTGTCATACAAGAACGCATCAGCAAGAGAAGCAATTTGCAAATGAAGAACACGTCAAAGTTTACCATGTCAAGAGTAAGCATTCAGACCAAACAGATCACATGTACTTCTGTGGGCTGTGAGTTACTATAAGCACTCACAATTTCAGTAGCTGTATACTAACTCCCCACCTCCCTGGTAGTTTTTTTTTCTGTAGCTGATGCTTTGCCCTGTTTTTAAAATCACCCTCTGGCCCTGAGAACTCTGGCTTCTCGTTCTTCACAGGTACTTACTTCTGATACAGGAGCCACTAGTTCAGCACCTTTTTCCATGCCCATTTCCTCAGTTTCCTTCCATCACTGTGTGTATACTGCACTTTACCTGCTCCTTTTCTTGTGCACTACCTTACTATTGGAAGGGTGATGAAATTATTGGTAAACATGAGCTATCTGGTGGCCTGGAATTGCATACTCTCCTTTCTAGATGCCTTATGTCCTTTTTGCCCTTGATCCACACAGACTTCATGTTGCTATTTCAGACTGTGTAATGCTCCACTCAACACCCTGAAATACATGTTCTTTAAGGGGTTGTTTCAGAGCCAGGATTTCTTGGAACAGATACACAAAAACTTACGCTGTGTGATTTCCATGACTTCTTCCTGTATAGTTTGGCATTGAGAGGAAAAATAGCTGTCAGAATGTTGTTCTCACAAGTGAAAGTACAAGCATTTGCATCTTCTTATCAACAATTCTAATGATGTGCTGTTGCGGTTTAACCCCAGCCAGCAACTAAGGACCATGCAGCCACTCACTCACTCCTCCTCCCCCCCTACCACTCCAGTGGGATGGGAAGGAGAATCAAAAACAAGTAAAACTCCTGGGTTGAGGTAAGAACAGTTTAATAATTGAAATAAAAAAAATAATATACTACTACTACTACTAGTAATGAAAAAGAAGATAACAAAAAGAGGGTGAAATATAACCCAAGAAAGACAAGTGATGCACAACGCAATTGCTCACCACCCGCTGATCAATGTTCAGCCAGTCCCCGAGCAGCGATCTGCCCCTGCCAGCCAACTTCCCCCAGTTTATATACTGGACATGTTGTCATATGGTATGCAATATCCCTTTGGCCAGTTTGGGTCAGCTGCCCTGGCTGTGTCTCCTCCCAGCTTCTTGTGCCCCTCCAGCCTTCTTGCTGGCTGGGCATGAGAAGCTGAAAAATCCTTGACTTAGTCTAAACACTACTTAGCACACTGATGTTTTCAGTTGCTGCTATCAATATTATTCTCATCCTAAATCCAAAACACAACATTATACCAGCTACTAGGAAGAAAATAAACTCTGCCCCAGCCAAAACCAGGATATGTGCCTACTTATTTGAGTGATGAAAAGGATCACTGATGGCTATCTCTTTCTGTTAACCTGGCAGAATATTACTGCTGGGTGAGGCTTTTAGGCATTTTGAGAGGTTTTAACATATTTCTTTACCAAATGGTAGTCAGTCAAACATAGGAAAAGTGGATTGTTCAAGAAAAGGAGGTTGCAGAAGCACTATTAGTATTTATCTTAGATCACAGTGTAAGAGAAAATGCACATTCCTGGCAGGCTCACAGGTGGGATTGGACAATAATCTTTATGTATGTAAACCAAGTGTATTCTAGATGGAATTACAAACGCAAAAATCCAGAAAGACCAGTGCTGCTGTTCTTAACAGTGTTATTTTCCAGATTCACACTTCAGCAAAATAAAATTACTTTACTAAACTTTTGCTGTCACACTAGTTATATTTGAGGAATGTGATTTTAATGCTAAATGATTGTCATGGTTTAAGCCCAGCTGACAACAAAGCACCATGAAGCTGCTTGCTCAGTCCTCCCCCCTGACCCTGATTATAGGATGAACAGGTTACGATGTCATCATCACACCTGACATGAAAAAGATGAAGAAAATAATCTTGCTGTAAAGCAGTCAGTCTTCAAGTACCATGTTCATTGAATGTGAGGGAAGTATTTTAAAATATGAACCTTTTAAAAATGGCACAGAAGATTATCTGGTTATAGAAAGTCTTGGGATAGGTCAGGGCTACTGCAAGGTAAATAGTGTCTAGTAATAAGAAATCACTTATTTAAAAATGCATTGGACACCTAAGGTAGCATGTGAAAAGTACAAAGGACACAGAATACTAGTTAAAAATACACTTTGACTGTCATCTGTCAATCACGTGGTTAAGTTCCACACCACACGTGGTGAATCACTGTGGATTTCCATCTCTATAATGTTCATGCCTCTGTGTTCTTGCAGAACGACAATGCTACTTGACAATTGTGTTACTGGTACAGCAGCAGTCCTACCAACAAAACTCCTTCAGCCAATGGAGCTTGTTTAATTAATAGAATCAATTATATGTGTTAAAAAGATTGCATTTCCAGAAGGCTTGCTAGCTTAGCTGTGTAGTGATACTGGCAAACCTGATGTAGCATAGATGTAAGTATTCAAAGGGCTCTTACAGATTTAGGTTCCTTGCAGAATTTTGTCCTCTTCCCTTTTGAAAATTCCATCTTTAATAGTATATATCATAGAATGACAAACATAGTCACTTTTAGAATAATCTACCAGAAAGAGAAAGGAAAAAGCAATAGCATTTATTCCCTTCTGGACTCCTAGAAGGGTTCAGACTCTAAAAAAAACCCCAAACCAACCAACCAAACAAAACCCCAACCCCAAAAGTATTTTTTTTTACTTTTGCAGCAGTTCTTTCCCATTCAGTTTTTTTCCTCATTTTTTATGTTTTAGAAGGAAAGGTAGTGATGATAGCAGCTGGAGAGATTTGGAACAGATTGACGGGAGTGGGGATGGGATCATCGTGGCAGTATCAGAAGGGAGGATTATGGAATAGGGATGATCTCTGGGCGCTTTCTTAGGACTCTGGTGTTACGATACTATGGAAGATGGAGCAGTCACTTGTATTTGTAGAGCATACCACTGACAATTTGTTATGTAAACTCTGCAGTTATTATTTACTCAGGAAGCCTGCAGGTGTTTTTTTGCCAATTAGAATATGATTGATGTATGTTAATTGCAAAATTGTACAGAATTTTCTGGATTTGGGATTTTTTTAGGAGGAAAGCGACAGATTCCTTTGAGTGATATTTTTGCAGATGGAGTTGGTAACAATACCATTACACCAGAAGAGATCTTAGTCTCTGTCTATATTCCCCACTCTGGGAAGGTAAGCTACTAGTTTGTTTTATTTGCTTTATTCAAAGTTAAAGACTATTAAATAAAGAGCAGGAGGGGGCATAATCCCTATGTCGAAAGCAACACTATTACTGCTCACTTTCTGAATTCCTTACATTTGATCCTGTCAGTGCCATACTATCTCCCAGTTTCAGCCAGAAAACACAAATCAGGAGGTAGCTGGTGATATATAAAGAGTGATATTCAGACAAAAGTTTACCCTATAATGATGAGTGCAATAGCAATTGTCTAGACTCCCTAGAGAAAGGGGTCTTGGACAAGCTGCCATAGTCCTCACCAAAGCAGGCTGCTCACCTGTGATATGGTTGACATCAAGCAGGTAAAGCATTGTCATCTCTTGAGGATTTTTCTTAAAATGAGATAAGATTGGACCCGTGTGTGGTGCTTCCATAAATGTTGCTGAACTGAATAATAGTCTTTAACTGGTATTGTGTTTGCAAGAGTGGATATGGGATCTTATAAGAGAATTACGGGTCATGTTATCCGAGTACTGAAATTTGGCAATACTTTGAAGCCTCTAAGCTTTTCGTCTTCTTATAAATGCAACTCCACTCCACAAGATCCCTGTCTTCCAGCTATCTACCATGAAAAAAATCTAGGTTATCTGAACTGTGTATATGATGGAGGATTGGATATGGGCTGCTAGAAAATCAAAGATGGTAAAGCTACTGAAAGGTCAAGAGAAGGAAGTGTATGGTCTTGAATGCTCAGGAGGTTGAATTTGTGCTCTTCATTTTTTATTCTTTCTTCATGTAGTGCAGTAACAAGTTCTGCTTTCAGATACTTAAATGTCTGCAGGTTGCCCACTTCTGTCTGATCTTGCTCAGGGGGAGTATGTCTCTGCATTTCGACAAGCACCAAGACGAGAAAATGCTCTCCCAATAACCAATGCTGGGATGAGAGTCCTTTTTGAAGAAGGTACAGACTTAATAAAGGATTTAAGCATTTTCTATGGAGGTGCTGTCTCAACCACAATCTGTGCAAAACAAACCTGTAGGACGCTTATCGGAAGGTACAATTTCTTTGCCTTCTCTCTATCTCTGAATAAAGGGACTTTGAGAACTTGGGTGTACTTCCTTGGAGCATGAAAGAACAGAAAGATTTCACTTGCCTGGCTGATGCCACGTATGTTCAAGTGAATAATCTGGTCAAGCCTTAATGATGACTTTTCAGGATTGTTACATTTTGGAGTCTGCACATGGGTGCAACTCTGGTGTGAAGTATGCAGAGAGATATGAGATATGAGCTGTGAGATAGGTGGATGAGGTATACAAAGTCAGTTGTGTACCTAAGCCCAAGCATCGGCAAATGATGCTGTATCCTATAGGTTTGATAATCCCCTAGTATCAGTGTTCTTGAGTCCTTCAGTTTGGCTCGAATAGTTAGAAAGTTCGAGAATTTCAGATGTGCTCAATAAACTTAGGAGCACAACTCAAACCTTAACCTTTTCAATATTTCTTCATCTACAAGATCCAAATAATCTCTGACGTTAATCCGTGACATTCCCTCCCACTTTGCAGCATCTTTCCAAGTTTTGGAGGAAAAAAATTACAAATAATTCAAGCAGTATAAAACCATTAATCTAAACTGAGTCCTACTGGACTGTTTTACCATTTAATATACAACTGTTTCAGTAGTTGAAGTACTCATTATTTTTTCCTGCTTTACATCATTAAATTTATTCTAACAGCTTTATATTTTGATATCTAGGGTTGTGTAACTATGGAGAATTAACTGTGTTGAGATACTTCAAGGAGTCAGCCTTTTTGGAAAATGTGACTACTATCCAGCACTGATCAGATCCCTTGAAAGTATCTACAGTTTGCATCAATATTACTACCCACTTTTCTTTAAATATAGCACAGTATCTGCAGAATAGTGATAATCAGTAAGACTGTTAAATCAGCTTTAAAGCTGTAATAGGTTTTTGTTTTGTTTTGTTTTGTTTTTAAAAGGCTGGCATAAGACTCAATTCCATTGACTTAAGGGACCTGACTTCTGTGAGCAACATTGACCTACACCGTTTTCAAAATTGCAAGCCATTATTAGAATCAATATTTTGGCTTCATTGTGAGCAGGATTATGCCTGTGGTCCATGGTACAAATGTATTACTGCAATTTGTTTGCGTTTTTTTGAATCCTGGTCTGATTGTATCTATTAATCTTCTTGACAGACACTGGAATGAACAAATGTTGGATGAAGCTTGCCGACTAATTCTTAAGGAAATTGCTCTTCCAGGCTCACCCAGTGGTGAAAAAGTAGACTATAAGAAAACTTTGGTAGTCAGTTTCTTCTACAGATTTTTCCTCGAAGTATTGCAGTCATTAAGGACAATGGTAAATTGGTTCTCCTTGTCTGCTTTTGTGCAAACTAGTGAAAGGTTTTTTTCTCTCTGTTGATGCTTCCAATTTGTACAACATGCTAAATATTGTCTTTGGGGTTCAGATCTACAGAAGAACGTAAGTGCTTAGCTCCCAAAGAGATTGATGGAGAGATTGCCCAATTAACTTATAGGTGCTCAGATACCTTTACCTTCGACATTAAGCTTTAAAAAAAAATTGAGTTATGTTAATGCAACAATATATCAGTATTGACCTCCCAGGCCCAGAGAAAACATACTTGAGGTCTTACTCCATCTGTCTGTAGTTCAAAGCATAAATAGACAGAATAAAAATAAGGGCTTTGGAAAGCAACTGTAGGTGTTAAACCAACCCTCCTTCTTGTATGAGTTGTTGACTGGGAGAGGAGGACTCTAAAATTTCACTTCCTAATACATTCTAGATGTAAGTTACTTATTTTTGTCTTAAATCTGTTCTTATGAGGAAAAATATCCCTTTTGCTTTTTTATTCTGTGTTACCTTGAGCTCTTTCCTCTGCATTACCATTACAAGGTAATTTACTACTGCCAAGAGTGATTCTGTGCCAGTTTTGGACCCCAGAACAAAGCTTTTCTGACTATCCCTGCTTTATGTTGCTTACTTTAAACAAGCATATTTGTTGAATCCAATAAATTTTAAAATATTTAGTGAAATCTCAAAATGCTACATTGTTTTAAAATTGTTCTTTTAGAGCCTTTCTAGCTTGTGAGAGTCTTGAAGGAATTTCCTGTATAAAGAGTTTGTATTTGGTGATTTTGGTTGTTAGCTTTTTTAATTGGAAAGTTCAAAATGTGAGTTTTAGTAGTAATTAACTTCCTTTTCAGGATCCTTGCCGCTATCCTGGCATACCTATGGAATATAGGAGTGTCCTACAAGATTTCAAAACCAAAATTCCCCAGAGTATCCAGATATACCAGGCAAGTGATTTTATTCTAAGATTGTTCTGTGCTTTGCAAGACCTGGTAAAAGGTCACAGTTCAAGCATGACCCTTGTTGTGAAGCTCAGGTACAAATTTTCCAAAGGATCGAAGGCAACAGGCTCTTAGTGGTTAATTTTAGCTGTATCTCAATTAGGAAAACCTTGTCTGTAAAAATAGACTTATATGGGTATACTCACTTCTTCTAAACAGTTCTCAAAAGATGAATATGCTGAACAAACTCCATTGTCAGACTGATTAAACTTGGTATATTGCAGTGTGCAACCCAATTGGAAAAAAATTAGAAGAAAATAAAAAAGACTGAAAAGCCTATAGAATACTGTAGCTATCACTGTAGTATTCTTGTCTCAAGATACTCTTTTCTTAAGATCTCAGAGGGCTTTTAGGTCTTACTGTAGATTTAGGAATCAAGATGGACTTTGTGATGGCTATCTGATCAAAGTAACAGGAGTATTCAAGGAGAAGTCAGCAGTAGAGGGCAGCAAAGAACACCTTTTGTTTTTTCTGAGCTCACCCCTGTGACTTAATCATGGTGGGAACTGCAACGATTTTTGATATTTTGATACCGTCAATACACAAGTTAAAATCCCAAGTTTTTGAAAACCTAAAGAAAATTAAAATTAAATCTAGGTAAAGATCTTTTTTCACTTTCAGATATTCTTTAGAATAACATTTTAGCTTTAAATACCTCAAATTTGTTCAAGTCATTATCTTCAGCTTCCTTCAGAGTTATCGTCCAAAAAAAAGTCACTACAGACTTATAAAAGGGGCCAGGGTCAAAGAAACTAGTTCTTTATGACTTTCAGTAATTTATTCCTCAGCTGCAAGTAAATGATGGAACAACAGAAATGGTAACAATTTGTTATTCAGATCAGTTGACACTGAGCAACAGAAATTACTTAGAAACTCAGAAAAATCTGTTTTTTTCACTTTAAATTTCTATCTAACTTTTGCAAGTCCCTATCTTTTGTCTGTACTTCTTCATGTGAACATTACTAAGCTTTTAAAATTAAGGGGGAAAAAAAAGAATGTATATCCTGAAAGATAATTACCTGGTCATTCTGTTAGTGGAAAAGTTGAGATGGTTTGGCTGAGACAGCCGTTTGGAGAACTTTAAGAATCCAAGTGAAAAGGTTAATAAGGCACTAAATTCATACAAAGGTGCAAGGAAGTAAAATTAGGACGGAAATATTTAAACAATTTCTCACTGATTTACATTGATCAGTTGCAATCTTTCAGCGAGGAAGACAAATCATAGGAATCACTGCAAATAGCTCAAAATACAACACCATACACTGGTAAAATACAGAGTAGAATCTTGTGACAATAATTTGGAAAATTACCAAAGCTTCATGACACCGATCAGTAAAAGAGGAAACTGCCCTTCTGAAAAAGAAGTGCTGTTTGTATCACTTTGATGTAAATGATTAAGGAAAAAATCCAAGTAGACAAACCTGTGCAAGCCTCTCAGAAGGCTCCTTAGGAGAACAAATTGAAGAAATTCCCAGGAGCAGCAGTCAGGTCCTGCATCCACATCTGTTTTCAATATTGAACCAGAAGATTATAATATCCACAGTTGTTCCTTCTGAACAGTTGTTTCTTCATCTGATTTTCTGATTTCTGTAAGAATAATGTGACTATTCTTTTTTTAACTGTTTGGGGGTGGGGTGTGTGTATTTTTGACTGTACAGGACATAAAGCTGAGTCAGTCTCCCCAGGATCCTGTAGGACGGCCCATTATGCACCAGTCTGGAATTAAGCATGCCACTGGTGAAGCAGTTTACATTGATGATCTTCCTTCTGTGGATGGTGAGCTCTTCCTGGCTGTCGTCACTAGCTCCAGAGCTCATGCTAAGATTGTGTAAGTGTTCAAAGTGTATCTGAAGAAAGTGTTATCATGAATTGCTGTCTGAGATTTTTAGAGCAGACTAATGAGTTATGTGTATATAAAACAGCATGCCTGATGCCCACACTGGCTCAGGTGCTGAAAGCAATATTGTCACTCTAGTAGGCGGATCTATTTGGATTTAAGTGTTTCACTCCATATTACTGTACTAAGAGGGTTGAACTGTTTCTGGTCCATGAGCCAGCCTAGAGCTAGCCTAGATACCTCCACAAAGTGCTGAGCTGTGCAGTGCAAGCAGGCACCGAAACTCAGCTTTACCAACACAGCTTTGCCATCTCAACTCTATTATGAAAACAGAAGATTGTTCAAAATGTAGGAAATAGTGTTGCAAGATTGCAGCAACAAAGTAGCAAAGCTCATATGAGGCCTTATAGGAGAGGAAGATGGGAAGAGGATTTTATTTTGAAAGAAAACTTTTCACTTATGTTTTTACACTGCCAAGATACATCTATTCTAGCAGTTTGTTCAACATTCAGGCACCAAAATGCACATATCCAAGTTGTCTGCCCAGCATTCAGGCACCAAGATATGTATCCAGGTGGTCTGGTCAGGATTAATTGTGATGACAGAGAGGACTGGGGCTGCTAGCTATAGAGTCCTTGTCATATTTCCTGGCTTGTTCTTATGTTGGTGATAGTATGCTGGGTTTGGATGTGCTCTTTTTGTTACCATCAAGGAGCTGACATCACCCCCATTTCTGTGAGTCAGTAGGATTTATTCACTCTCCTTTGTCCTCTGATCTGGGTGTCCAGAGAAGATGCCTGTAGATGTGCTGGGACCTTGATGACCTGCTAAACTAGGTGCTGTCAAAACATGCAAGTCTTATAAATCTTCTGCTGTTCTTTCTGATGCTTCTACACCCATACATTCCCATTCATTCTCCATTTATACTGGTCTTGCCATTTCTATTATAATTCTCTACATGAACTCTGCATTTGTAGATGCTTCAAATATTTGTATCAGTTTGATATCTGTGTAGGCTGTGAGGTCTTAGAAAGTTGTGATTGTGGCATCATAATTGTGCAGTGATTTTCATTAAATCAATACAGTTCAGGCAGTCTAATGGGCCAATGATTTCCCTGTTGCATCTAGAGTACTTCCTAGAAACAGAGCAGGTTAGTAGAATTTTAAATTGCCTTTGACCTGCACTTCTTTCCATGCCAGAGGTAAAAGAAAAGGACATGTCTGAACGTATGAGCACATCCTGGCAGTACAAGAAACTTACCTGTGTATTGTGTTCCCTTCCTCTGTGCAACACTTTGTAAAAGTAATGAATTAATACCTCTCTCTTCCCATATCCCAATCAGATCTATAGATACCTCAGAGGCTTTAAAAGGACCAGGTGTGTTTGACATCATAACAGCTCATGATGTACCAGCTACAAATGAGTTTTACTACTCTGATGGTCCAGAGATCATATTTGCAAGAAACAAGGTATAACTACAGTCTTTTTAATACTGATTTTCTTCATTTTTTACTGTTTTTCTTCAGATTTTTATAATGAAATTTTACTTGCTGGCTCTTGAGTTTCTGTATTATGTGTACATCAGGGAATCACTTTAGGCATGTAACAAGGTAAATGTCTTAAATTTTTTTCCACTCCCTTTTTAACTTCAAAATAGCTGATGTGCATTATATTCTGCCTAGAGAAAAATATATAAATCAGAAGAATACAGATTAAACCTCACAAAACCATCTGAGTTGTTGCAAGAGTATATTTCATTGAAAGTTAGGCTCCCAAATCACTGTATTCTCCTTGATTCCCCAGTTATACTGGTATTATTATTTATTTATTTATTATTTATTTATTACTATTTATTATTTATACTGGTATTTCTAATAATTTGTTAGCGTCATGGATGATCTAAAAAATGCAAAGATCCTAAGTCAAAACAAAATTCTAAAAAGGAAACATGAATAGTGGTTACACAAAAGAATAATATCAGCAGCACATATGGGAATAATTTGAATCCACTGTTCTATTAAGTGATGTGTATTTTACAGGTGATTTGTGTGGGTCAGATTGTCTGTGCTGTGGTTGCAGATTCAGATATTCACGCCAAACAAGCAGCTGCAAAAGTGAAGATAGAGTACGAAGTGCTGGAACCAGTGATCTTAACAATTGAGGTACTAATAATTTCTTTTCTTTTGCTTTTTTATGGTTTTATCTATATAATTAATGGAAGAAGCTGTTCATACTCTTCACTTGTTTTTTAAACATGATTTTCTAAGGAAACAAGGTGAATATGAACATCCAATTAATCAGTCTGTCAGTCTTCCTATAAATAACTTTTCAACCTTTTGGGTAATTTTGACCACTTGTGATAGATAGGCAACAGTCTCAAAGGTATTAAAGTCCCACAAATTTCATAAACATAAGAGTAGAAGAGAACTCTTTTAATGTTCCCACTGAGGAAAAGGCAATGAGCATCCTGGTTGTTTATAATTCCTTTGGTAGCTACCAGTTGGTCAATCAGCTCCTGATTATCTGTAGCATTTTGTATCTGTTATCAGGCTAGCAAGCCAACAAAGTTAGGCTGGAGATGTAGGAAGTGTTGGAGCAATGTGAGGGGAAAGATGTTAAGGATATAAAACATTTCTAAAATGTGATGTGGGAGTCATAGAGGAAATGGACTTATGCTGAGTTAATGAGATGAGTGGAAGTAAGGAACTAAGGACACATTTGCAGGCAGCCAGCATTAGTTCTGGTAGTCACTTTACAGCTTGTTTCCATAATGCATGTGGGGTGTGACAGAACAGTCTTTCTGGTATAAAAATAGAAGTAGATTGGCAAATTTTACTACTATTTCCTTACAGTTGAAACTCCAATGAAGTCTTATTAGAAATAAAGCAAATTGTACTTAAAAAATAGATTCTACTTTTACTTAGTCCTTGTGATTTCTTCCCCTCTTAACGGCATCACTCTTTGGATGATGGGGTTGCATTCTTATTTTGTGCTCTCTTGGTCACTTGCTAAATGTATGAGAAGGAAGAGCAGGTTGAATAAACTGAATGCATTTCCTTCAGAAACTGCTATCATCAGTAACACAAGATACATCAGGAAAGACTTGCTCAACTGAATACACAAACTCATCAACAAAGACAGTGAAGTGATGAAATACTGTTGTTCATTGGCTTTGATAGCTGGTGGTTCAAATCTCTGAAAAGAATGGTGTTTCTCCTGAGAGTAAAATGCTACAACAAGCTGAGAACCTTTAAAATACTTTAAAAAACTATTTCTCTTTTTCTCCACTGCAGGAAGCTATAAAGCACAACTCGTTCTTTGAGCCAAAAAGAAAATTAGAACACGGAAATGTTGATCAGGCATTTGAAACTGTTGATAATATAATTGAAGGTAAACTGCAGAATACATTTGGTGGGAAGTTGTTGTCAGCATTTGGATTTGTCTGTCTGTTCTTCAAGTCCAAGTTCTACCTTTTTTCCATATAGCCATTAGGCCTGAGAAAGCTTTTGGTCACCTGGAAAAAAGTGTGATTAAACCTACTGGTTTTGTGGTCCTGCTACTACACTCAAGCTTTCTGCATCCTCTGTCCTTGAAACAGAATCACAGAATAATTAGGCTGGAAGGGGGTCATCTAGCCATCTAGCTTAAAGCAGGTGCAGTTAAAGCAGGTTACTAAGGGCCATGTCCAGTCAGGTTTTGAATACCTCCAAAGATGGAGATTCCACAACCTCTATAGGCACCTCTTGCAATGTTTGACCACTTTCATGGTGAATTTTTTTTTCTTATATTGGGTTGGAATTTCTTGTGTTCATTGCCTTTTATCCTTCCATTGTGCATCTCTGAGAACAGTCTGGCTCACTCTTCTCTACACCCTCCCATTAGGTAGTTGTGGACAGCAGTAAGATCTCCCCTTAACCCCTTTCTTCTTATGGTTGAATTAATCCAGTTCTCTCAGCCTCTTCTGATACATCCTGTGGCCCAGCCCCCTGACCATCTTGGTGGCTTCCTTCTTGACCTGGTCCAGTATGTCCATGCTTTGTTTAATTTATCATGTTTTATTTAATATTGTCACCACTTGTAGGCAATATTGTTTCACTATTAATCAAGTTCTGTTGATGCCACTGGAACAAGACCAATTTAATCCTGCAAGGAGTTTCATCTGTGTTTTTATTTTAGATGTTGTTCATTCATACAAGAAGCATCATAAGATTTGACACTGATTACCATAATTTACATGATGATGTGCAGTTAGTTCTTTCCTGGTTAATTTCTTCTGTCCTTTTCTCTCACTAACACTTGTGTTTTTCTCTTTGGATCAGGGGAGATTCGCATTGGGGGACAGGAACACTTCTACATGGAGACTCAGAGTGTGCTTGCCGTTCCAATAGGAGAGGATAAAGAAATGAATGTGTATGTGTCAACACAGCATCCAGCAATTATTCAGGTAATACAGAGCATTCTCAGAGAAAGTGGTTGAACCTGTGATAATAGAGCCTTTTAAGTTTGGTTTACAAATCCATTTTAACAGTTTAGAAGCAGTAGGAACATGAAATTGCACATCTGGTTTATCCAACAATAGCTGCTTTGTAGTACTGCTGTATCCTGATAAACACTGACCACTGCACCGTGAGGGTAAGGAGGAAGTAAAAGGCTCTTATTTCCCTTTGAACAAAGTACCTCACGGCTCACTATTGTAAGCATGAAGAACTCCCTGTGGAGCACTGAGGCTCCTCCATCTCTGTTAGCTTTCCATTGAGGTAAGGAGCAATCAGCGCCCTGTAGAGTCAGAGTCTGCTGAGGGTTGGATCAGTTCTAATGGCTGTAGGTGAGACTTCTGCTCCATGCCAAAATCATAATCATAGAATGGTTTGGCTTTGAAGAAACCTTTAAAGATCATCTAATCCAACCCCCTGCCATGGACAGGGTTATCTTTCACTAGATCAAATTTCTCAAAGCCCTGTCCAACTTGACCTTGAACGCTTCCAGTGATGGGGCATCCACAACTTCTCTGGGCAACCTGTTCCAGTGTCTCACCACCCTCATTGTAAAAAATGTCTTCCCTATGTCCAATCTAAACCTACCCTCTTCCAGTTTAAAACCGTTGCCCCTTGTCCTGTCAGTACAGGCCTTGGTAAAAAGTCTTTCTGTTTCTTATAAGCCCCCTTTATATATTGAAAGGCCACAATAAGGTCTCCCTGAAGCCTTCTCTTCTCCAGGCTGAACAACTCCAACTGTCTCAGCCTTTCTTCATAGGAGAGGTGTTCCAGCCCTCTGAGCATTTTTGTGATGGTAAATGGTAAAGCAAAGGCTGACATAGCGTATGGTCTACATAGCAATAGCTATGGTGCATGAAACTGATAGTATTTCAGACTCAACACTGGCATTTTGTGTTCAAAGCCCAGTTCAGCTCCTTTTATCATTTCCATTATTATTGTATTGCCAGTAGCCAAGAAGTATGAAGAACTTTGTGTTTGAGAAAATGATTTGAAGCAAGAATATTCCTGATACTAGCAAGACCTTAGACTATTAAGAAACAAATAGTTTTATTTGAATTAAAAATTAAAATCAAACTTACAATCTTAGTAATAAAAATAATAACTCTATTCTAATCCCTTTTTATTATACCTGAAGCTTCTTACTGTTTAGGTAATGAAATCCAAGGGTATTATTCTTCACTCCTGTCCACAGCCATTTCACAGGCTCCATGGTAGAGATTTTAAACGTGAACACTGCTGAGTGTTTGTTATCTTCTTCTTGCTTTTTAAGCTAGGGTAAAAGAAAAATTATTTTCATCTGATTTAAAAAAACAGAAAACAAACTAGAAACATCTATGGAACCCTTTTCTAGAAAAGGTTTTTATTTCAGAACCTAACTTTTTGGCTTAGTTTGTGTTGGCATAAAAGATTAAAACTGGTTTTACAGGAGATGGTAGCTGCAAGTTTAGGTGTTCCAGCCAACAGGATCATGTGCCATGTTAAACGAGTTGGTGGAGCTTTTGGTGGGAAACTCCTGAAAGCTGGCTTACTGGCATCAGTTGCTGCAGTGGCAGCAAACAAGTAAGTGTGGTATGTATGTATTGGGATATGAAGAGAAAATGGGGTGAACAAGTTTTGCATTTTGCTAAAGTGCTTTCCCCTTTCCCAAAGTTGCTAGCCAAAAAGTCATAAAATCCTGACTGTTCACATTTTGTAAGGCTATTCAGTGCATTTCTTTGTTTTGTTTTGTTAGACTGCTTATGTTAAGCCTCAACTAAATTAACGGTACTTGAAGAAATTGGTATTAGTATAAGCTAGAAATATTCTTGAAATGATTGAGCATTTCAAAAGGACCAGTCCCTAACTACAGAGGCTTTGTATGTACATTCAAAACATGACATTAACCATCCAGATGTGAACTTTACTGGCACAGCAGGATGCAGAAGGAAGAGTTCATGAGTGGAACTGCTTTTAAGAACAAGTAGTTCTAGTTCAGTCCCCAACATCTTTCAGACAAAATTAGCTTAAATCTATTAGATATTATGGTTTTGCTAATATAATTTGAATTAATTTAGGAACCTTAACACATAAAGCTTCATCCCCCACCCTCCAAATTTGGCAGGATAATATTGGCAATTAGCTATCAGGAGGTAGTAACCTCTTTTATAAGCATAAACTGATATGCTGCAGAATGCACATCAGGCTACATCCTGTCTTAGCCAAAATCATCTTGTAATCTGAGTGGTTAGCTCAATGCATTTCTCTTGTTACTACTGTCACTGTTGTACAAACTGCTCTTGATTATTTTTGGCCATGTTATCTGTGTTTTGGATTAACCAGACCATGCTAAAAATAATATTTTTTAATATTTTAAATAATCTATTTTTATTGTTATGACTTTATTTTACATCTTATGTCTGTTTTTTTTTTCAAAATTAACTATTTAAAATGGTATATGCACTTGTAGACTAATTTTCGTATTATTATCCATGTTTTGGTTTTATTCCAAGTCACCCTATTTCAGTACAGTTCTGAATAGCTCAGAGGTGACTATGTCTTGCTTAAAGTTGAATGCTAACTGCTGATAGCTCACTTAACACAGTTCAGTCTTAACACTGAAATAGCAATTTCTTCAGAAGTTTGCACTGAGTTATCTCATTGGCTTTCAAGAGATGAAATTAAAATTCTGATGTCATTGTAAATGCAAAAAACACCCCCAACTCCAGACATAGCTGTAAGCATATATTTAAGCCTATTAAAGTTAAGTTTAATCTAAATGCATATTTATATGCATGGCTAGATCTGAATACATGATGAATAGCCATCTTCTTAATAACATCTCTTATTTTGACTGAAATTTGACTTTTCTTTTGTTGATTTAGAACCAGCAGAGCAGTCCGTCTTATTCTGAGCCGAGGGGATGATATGTTAATCACTGGTGGCCGACATCCTTTTATTGGTAAATATAAAGTGAGTGCCACAAGAATTCAGTGAAAAAGTACCTGCCCATATTCTGTGAATAAGTATTTCAGTGTTACTGGTTAATATTTGCTCTATTAATGAAAATTAGTATAACCAATTCAATTTTAAAACAAAACTACTAGCCAGGAAACCAAGAGATAGCGTTACTATACAGCCCTTTCTCTGCTTCTGCCTCTCTCTCTGCAGGGGTTTTTTTTTGTTTGTTTGTTTTTTCTAGTCCCTTTGTGTCCTTTTCCTTTTATAGCTCTTTCTGTCTTTCTTTCTGGGAATGGGAAGCCAAACTAGCTCAGACTTCTGCAGAAGTTTATTTTTAAATGTCCACATGGTTATGTTCACACAAAGGAGCAGCTAGTTTTTACAGAACCAGTGTCATACAGGAAATCTCACCCTGTGGAGGAAATTAATCTCTTCCCTGCTCATGCACTGTCATCAGTTGTAACTATTCATTAGGACAATTTCTGCCTTCTTTTCCATCTCTACTACATAGGTAAAGTAAGAGAGATTTTGTAAGATGCTTCACTTAAGTTGAAAATGAGCTGTAGCTCATGTTGAGAATTCAGGAACTATTAGTGGCAACAGGTGAAGAGAGAGATGTGAGATAAAGATAACATTTCTTCATTAAGAAAAACAAATGTCATACTCCATCTACCAGACACTATTCTTACAGTCAGAGCAGAGTTTGACTTTGTCTACAGTGACCATTCCTAGATGACACACTTACCAGCCATCTCAGGCAATACTGTTGTGGTTTAACCCCAGCCAGCAACTAAGCACCACGCAGCCGCTCACTCACTCCCCCCCCACCCAGTGGGATGGGGGAGAAAATCAGGAAAAGAAGCAAAACCCGTGGGTTGAGATAAGAACAGTTTAATAGAACAGAAAAGAAGAAACTAATAATGATAATAACACTAATAAATTGACAACAGTAATAATAAAAGGATTGGAATGTACAAATGATGCACAGTGCAATTGCTCACCACCTGCCGATTGACACCCAGTTAGTCCTCGAGTGGCGATCCCCCACTCCCCCAGTTTCTATACTAGATGTGACGTCACATGGTATGGAATACCCCATTGGCCAGTTTGGGTCAACTGCCCTGGCTGTGTCCTGTGCCAACTTCTTGTGCCCCTCCAGCTTTCTCGCTGGCTGGGCATCAGAAGCTGAAAAATCCTTGACTATAGTCTAAACACTACTTAGCAACAACTGAAAACATCAGTGTTATCAACATTCTTCGCATACTGAACTCAAAACATAGCACCTTACCAGCTACTAGGAAGACAGTTAACCCTATCCCAGCTGAAACCAGGACAAATACACAGGAAGCCACTGGGCTTCCCTGCTTCTTCCTTTCCCATGGGCTGATGTTGCTTGTTATATGCTGTACTTATATAGATCACAGATGCCAGGTGGGAAAACCAATATCTTAGGAACATTCTTTCTCTCTTGCCCTTATATAGTTTCAGTGAACGCTGCCCAGAAATTAATAGTGCAGTATGACCCTAATTGTGTGGGTTACATTCATTTTCGAAATATGCAAGCACTGAAGAAATGAATGAATGAATGCCAAAATATAAATAGGTTATTGTTGATCCTTCTAGGTTGGCTTCATGAATGATGGTAGGATCAGAGCTGTGGATGCCAAATATTACATTAATGGAGGATGCACCCCTGATGACTCTGTCCTGGTAAGGATTTTATAAGCTGACAGATCTTACAACGTGGAGGAATCATTAGCTGGAAAATGATGAAGACCAAATTCCCTTGCATATGTATTGTTAATCATGTAGCCTTTTGATGTTTTAAAATACATAGTACCAGCATTTGTGCCTGCCTAAAGGCTTAGGTCTACAAGGCTGGGAACACCTTTCTTAGCCTTCAGAAAATTCATAGTGATAGTTGTCCTGTTACTATCTCTATGCATTTCTGTACTGTGTCTGCATTTATTGTGCTGTATACCTCAGTTCCTCACTTACAGGTCTGCAAAGTATAAAATGTTGCTTGCTTTAATATCAGTCACTAGCTATTTGTGTTTGCATAGGCTATTCTAGCTGTAACGGAAATGTTTGTTGAGGTTACTATCCCTCATCTGCTTGTCATTGCCCCACCTATGGGTGGGTATTTTCTGCACTCTGAAATCTGTCAGTCTAACTGCCCGTGCTATTGCTGCCTAATCTGGTTCTGAAAAATAACCTGGGTTAGAAAAAAATCCATTATTAAAAGCATGTATGTTAATGCAGATCACATGTCAGAACCATCTTAAGATGAAGTTATACAGTGATACAGTAAAGCTGCTGGACCTAGAATTGGAGGCAGTGATAACCAAGTAACCTTTCCACCCAACTCAGCTGCATCTGGAATAGCACATGTGATAACAGCCTAACTCTTTAACATTACTCCCTAATTAATTAGATCAATAAGAAGTGCTCTAGCTGTGTGATTCCATTTGATTCCATTAGTATAACATTAATAATTCAACACTTTTAAAAGGAGAAATAATTTTATTGGAAATAAAATTATAAGCTTTACCAGACTTACAGTCCAGGTTTTTTTCTGGGCCAGTGTGACTTATCTGTGTGTTCCCAAGACAGTATTTTGGGATTTATTCTTTCTTTAGAGAGGACCAATTCTATGGAAGCCTAGCCCTAGAGAAAGCCAAGATGCTTGATGCTCATCTTAATAAAGGCTGGTCTTCCAACATGGGAATTGAATACCAGTAATCTATGCTTAACTTAGTTATTGTTCAGTCAACAATTAATAATATGTTTTAACTCTCTGTGATAGCATCAAGATTAGAACAGGCATTTCTGGGAAGAAACTTTAGCATAGCTAAGAGTTGTATTACAACAGTACATTGTATTCACTCTGATTTCTCAATAACCCCCTTAAGACTGATCAGCTTCATACACATACTTTCTCTGAAGTCCATCAAAGTTGTGGTCATGATAAAAAAACCCCAAAATATTACTCTTTTTTTTTTTTTTTCATTTGGCAAATAACATTTCAACTTATGTTTCCGAAGTGAAAAGGTAGCATTATATGACATTATTCATATGGATAATTATTACAGCAAAACTATCTTCAGTTGTTTCTATGCAGAAATGTTTTGAAATTTATTGTTTAAAGCTCAGTGGGAACAGTAGGGATGCAGGCTTAAATTTGCCATTCTGAGAAATCTACTTAACATTGAAGAGAGCCACTGGCCTCTTCATGAGGCATCAAAACATTTTTAAGCTTATTAATTTATTTTGATACTGAATCATAGAGCCTAATTTGAGGTATCTAATGGGATTTTCCTTTTCTTATGTTTTTGTTTGTTATGTGAAATCTCTAAAAGAAAAACATAAGAACCAGAAGACACTGTAGACTGCAGTATGCTTTCTGGTGGAACTAAACCTTAACTGTGAATTTCCATAGGACATGTTAATTCAGAATGCTTTCATCAGTTCCTTTCATACCTCCTATTGCTTTAAATCTAATCTGCCTATTTTTAGTTCTGTGTGGCTTTTGATATCAAAGCAGGAGCAAAATCAATCATAAAATGAAGTATCTGTTGCATCCTTAACAACTTACCAGCACTCAACTGCTAGTAATACCAGCTGTGTTCTGTGAATAGCAAAAAAAGAACTGAAAACTAATATGCTGCATGAGAAATGTATGAATAAAGTCTGTATGTGTGCATAAGAGTATTCTTACTACCAGTGATTGACAGAAACCCAATTTTAAGCTAATTGTCTGAAGCTAAGGTCTTTGTATGAGATGAGGAAGATTTAAGTATGAATTTGAAAGAAGCACTGTTCTGACATTTAACTAGAACTGTTTGTCCCCACCTCAGGTAGCAGAAGTATCCTTATTAAAAATGGACAATGCATACAAGATTCCGAACTTGAGATGCTGGGCTTATGCCTGCAAAACAAACTTGCCATCAAACACAGCATTCCGAGGGTTTGGCTTTCCCCAGTCAGCACTGGTGACAGAAACGTGGATAACAGGAGTTGCAGATAAAACAGGCTTATCACCAGAAAAGGTGACGAAATGAAGGCATCTTCTCTCCTGAAATGAAGTCTATGCAGTTGGAAAGTTAAAGCCCTTTAGATTAGCTCAACTGTTTGAACAAATCTGTTCTAAGTCAAACGTAATTTGTCCTAAAATTCATATTTTTTTAAATCAGTGTCTGGTTGTTGAATGAATAGCATGCTCTTACAATCTGAACCAAACTGGTAATTGTTCAAAAAACATACAGTAATCTTCTTATTGTCTACTAGTCCCCTAAAATGGTCAGTCTGCCTTTAACAGGATTGTGTGATAGCTGTTGATTTTATTATTTCAGATTAGGGAAATAAACATGTATAAGGAGAACGAGCAGACACACTTCAAACAAAAGCTTGATCCACAAAACTTAATACGGTGTTGGAATGAATGTATGGAGAAATCTGCATACTACAGTAGGAAAACAGCTGTCAATGAATTTAACAAACAAAATTACTGGAAGAAAAAGGGGATTGCCATTGTACCAATGAAGTTTCCGTTTGGACTAGGCACACGTTATCTTTCTCAGGTTAGTTTCTTTAAAGAATAAGTGAGCTAAGATTTTTATCCGTAGAAGATTACAGTTACTCTACCTTAGGATACAAAACAAATGTGCTATCTTTCAACTTATGGAAAACTGTCATCCTCCTAATGGTTGTTCCCTGAAGGCTACGCTAGCTTCTAGCTCTCTTGAAGCTGAGATCAAAGTGGTTTGGTTTTCAGGACCCAGGCAGCTTGGACCCTGCCTACTTAAAGGCCAGTCCTATCTCTTGTGATGTGGTATTGGTATAGATGAGTTGAACACTTTTATGAAAAGTTTTTGAGGACTGATGGCAAAGTGTTCATTGGATAAGTTATCCATTCTAGAAACAGCTCCGAGCTTACTCTTTCTGACCATGGGGGTACTGTGAGATAGTGTTCTTAAAGACTTTACCATTTGATGACATCAAAGACAAAGTTTAAGGAACAAAAGGACGGTAGTATTTTTGGTCTTTGTGTTTGTTTTTTTTTAATGTAGGTGTCCAGTGCTTCTGGAATAGACAGCATTTTATCAATTGAAAATTAATTGACTGGCTTGTAGCATATGAAACTGGCTGTCTCTGTTCAAGACTAAAGTCACAGGGTCTTTGTAGTCTACAGTGTTACTTCCATCTGAGTCCAGGTGGAAAATCTCATTCAGAACCTTACTGCTGTGTCTAATGCTGACAGCCTGCCTAACCTATGCTGTTGAAAAACCTGTGTCCAAAGGCTCTCAAACACCAGTGAAAGAGACAATGGAATTTGCAGCAATTTGCATGTATGGCCACTAGCAAGGGAAGTCCTCCAGCTTCTTTTGGAACCACTGAGGTACTGTTACCAGGTATAGATTTATTTCAGCATCTAGCACAGAAAAAGCAGACCTCCAAGGATTTGTATCTTTTTCTTTTGAAGTTCATTACAGAGGAAGAGGAGGGACTAGCATTCCAAATTTTGCCTTCTATTCAAAAGCATTGAACAGATTGAAATACACTTCAAAACTGTGTCTGTCTTTTTTGATTCATCAGTTCATTACCATATACAACACATTTCTCACTAGTCTAATCTTGATTTTGTTTTTCTTTTTTAGGCTGCTGCTTTGGTTCATATTTATACTGATGGGTCTGTGCTTCTGACACATGGTGGAATTGAAATGGGGCAGGGTATTCATACAAAAATGATTCAGGTAACAAATGATCCAAACAAATATTACTTTGTGCTTTATCTGTCATGCAGATAAACAGTGTGAAGGTTTTCTTCTTGGTTAGTTAGTGTACTGGTAGGACAGTTTCTTTATCAGCATAGCCACTGCTTCTTTGCACTGATAGAGCTGGAAAGCAAAGATACCTTCATTAAGAGTCATAGAGTCAGCAGGAAGGAAAACCAGATTTTTTTTAATTCTTCCAATGGTATGCGAAGAGGCTTATTAGAAATAAGATTTTTTGGGGCTGATCCCATAGAACCCATAGTAAAAAAAGACAGTCAGTATTCAGATTACTATACAGTCCAGACAATATTATTATGGTCATATTTGTTTAATGCCTAATTGAGAGTCAGATCTGTAAAGATGTCTGTCAAGTCAATGAAAGCTTGGGATCTGGGCCTGCATAATTTGCGCTAAGTCATACCAGATATAAGCAGCAAAATCAGGAACCGAATGTTGGACTCCATAGTCTCACTCCAGAGTTTGAGTACAGCTAAAACATTGCCCTTCTTTTCTGTTTCTTCTACTGACAAACTGGGTAGAATGATTTCAGCTGCAGGTTGGAAGAGGACTTGCTAAAACTTTATCCTTCCTGGTATTGCTGACTTCTAGCAAGTACTGGGGAACTGTTGGTGTGTTTAGAATGTTTCTAAAACAGAGAAGAATGTGTTGTTCTTCCTGAAACAGGTTGCTAGTCGAGAATTGAACATCCCCATGTCATGTATTCACTTCTGTGAAACGAGCACAACAACTGTTCCCAATGCATGTGCCTCAGCAGGATCTGCAGGGACAGATGTCAACGGCATGGCTGTGAAGGTAGAGAGTAGTATTTAGTTTACAAAACACCCTATCCCTCGTGGTATTTAATGCCTACCAAACTTTAAGCATTAGTGATCCCATAGAAATCAAGTTTGAGATTACCAATAATACCACTGGAGATTGCCAAGAAGAAACATGACTTGACAGTTTCTCAGTAATGGTGCTTATGAATTTTCAGAATATGATCTGAGCTTTCCCCAAAAGGCTTATGTTTGACAAAATCTTCGTTTCAGCTAACAAACTAACTAGTCCTGTACAAATCTTGTACCCCATTCCTCTTGTAAATCTACCGATTCATGCACATTCCAGCCCTTGTAACATAACCCTTTGTAAGGTTTTTGTCTGTGCAGTTAAAATGACATCTCCTATCATACTTTTTCAAACCAAGATGACAGTAAAGCATATACTAATTAAGTACTAACAGAACTTATCTTGAATAGTAAAAAACTTGTCTGTGTGAATTTTGTGTTATATTCTCCTGACTTCTCACCAGGATGCTTGCCAAACTCTTCTGAAACGCCTGCAGCCTATCATCAACAAGAATCCAAAAGGGACTTGGAATGACTGGGTAAGACATGTGAATCCTACTAAATGTGTTTCTGTGCTTGCAGAAACTGTGATATATGTATTGTAGTCTATCTAATCTGCTCAGCCTAATAATCCTAAAGTTAAAAACTGTAGCAACAGGTTATTTCACAGAAAGATGGAGTGTAGGTGCTTGGGTTAGATATGTGGGAAACAATCCCCAGATCATATCTAGTTGGAAAGGAGGAGAAGCTATCTGTGAAGTGACATTAGGAGGCAGAGAAGTTTTTAATATACAAAAAATATCAGCTTGTGCAATAACATGACCCACCCCAGCTTACCTTCAGACAAGCTGCTGCCAAAAGATTGTCAGGGTATATATGTACAGTGTCAGTTTTCCTACATGGCTGTTCTTTATTTTTACCAAATCAATAAAAAGAAGCCTTCTCAACTTCTTTCATCTCTCTCCCATATGCAGTATATCACAGAACTGCACAAAAGGTAGCAGGAGTCCTTGCTCCTATTGCTCTAATGTGTAACTCATTATAATATTAGTTACATTTGCAATAGAGTAGTACAGAAATAGTGCTAAAGCTATTTATAGAAATGGCCCCTGTCTGGTCCTCACTTGAAAATGGAATAGAGTTTTAGGGCTAGAAACTGAATTTTCTTAACTAAAAGCTTTCTGTTATAATATCAACTATTTTTATGAAGATATGGCTGAGAATCTAGTCCTATGTATTGAGATGTTAAAAGAAAACCTGTTTGTTATGTCTTCTTATCCAGTATTGCTTGCTATCTGTGGCCTAATGAAAAAGACAATCCCTGCCTTGAGGCATTTACAGATTCAGTACACTAGGGTGTTTCTTCTCAAGTGATTAAACGCTATAATAACTGTGAAAATGTAAACACTTTCTTGGCAGTAGTAATTCCTAGCAATAGCAAATAATGTTGGAATATACGTGGTAGCTTGATAACTGACAGCTATGTATGCAAAGATAATCTCCTGTAATAGGTGCCAAATTAATTTGGATAATTCAGACACACCCAAAATATAAGCAGAAATGTCTGACCTAAGACAGGATGTTAATATATGCAGAGAAGTAATTTTACATCTTGCAAAGTCTAAAGTACAATTAATTAAAAATAATAATTAAAAAAACCCTAAACCCCCAAAAAACCTTCTTGACTTGTAAACTGAGTAAATCTGACATAAGAATCACTGAAAGGGAGTAGATTTGGGACCTCATACTATCATTTTTACCCCTGGCAGAAGAACACTGCAAAGAGTATTTCCCTTGTCAACTGTCATTTTTGTGCAAGTAGGTCATACAGATCATTTATGTCAGTGACTTGTCAACCAGATCTGTTCAATTAACAAAGAAGGACCCATTTCTATTGAACTTGAGCAGAAAAAAATTGAGCAGGACCCTTTCTGACTACGGCATTACCAGTAATAAAGATTCTGCAAGAACACCACTGTTGGCAGGTCTATTCCTTATTCTATTGCTAAAAGAATTCA
The DNA here is from genome assembly GCF_000737465.1 of Haliaeetus leucocephalus. NCBI lineage: Eukaryota > Metazoa > Chordata > Aves > Accipitriformes > Accipitridae > Haliaeetus > Haliaeetus leucocephalus. Next base: position 4,435,577 of record NW_010972437.1, read on the forward strand.
GATTGCTCGTCCAAACTGGGTTTAGTACTACAGTATTGGGCACCATGTGCAGCTAAACATGCTTAACTCAGCTGGTCTTCCTTTCTTTACAATTTGTTACAGTTTGGGTTTTAAGTAAATATATGTAAACAAGTAAATATATATAAATAAGTAAATATATGTAAATTAAATAAATATATATATATGCTGTGTTCCTTCCTGACTCCTTCCTTGGTTTACCACAAACATTAATATATTTTACAGATTAAAGAAGCTTTTGAACAAAGTGTGAGTCTTTCAGCTACTGGCTACTTTAGGTAATACATCTTTGTTCCTTAAAAATGCATAGGTTAGACCAGGACTGATTTCTGAAGATAACCAATGCCATGAATAGAAGATCCCATCCAATAGTTCCTTCTAATGGCTCGGCTTATGTTTTATGTAATTCTTTGATATATGGGGGGGTTGGTGTATAAAGTTTAAGCGCTAATTTATGCCTAGCCTTATGTGGACTCTCTAGGAAGTATCAAAAGAATATTTCATCCCATCTTTGCTCCATGATTTGGCCACTAGCAAACCAGAAAGCATCTAGAAAGTGACTGCTGCCTGTAATGATAGGTGTGCAAAATGGGAAAGAGTTTATTTACTGGAGGCTGCATTGCTACAAGCTATCAATATTGTTGTACTACAGATTATTTACACTTTTACCCACAAACATGATCACACCGAGTTGCATGACAGGAAGAACAAGTGGCAGCATTAGAATATTTATCCAGCACACACCTGTAATTAGCAACCAGGTGCACTTGTAGAAAATTAGGCCCATTTAATTCTAGATCTGAACCTTAAGGTCAGTTTTCTCTAGAGGAAGGAGAATTTAAAATGTCTGGGTGAGTTTAAGAGAGATCTCATGGTAATCTTTTTTTTTTTTTAAACTAATTTAGGAAACAGATGCCATGATTCAGCACTAATTGAAAGCTAGCGGGAGACTTAGTGCTTACATGAGAAGTGGGGTTGCTCACTGACCCTAGTTTTGGAGTCATTGTTTTGACCACTTTGCTTCTGGAGCCTCAGAAAATTCCCACCATATATACTCTTAGATGTGGATTTATTTACAACAGCATGCTATTGTAGGACACAGTAATCTTAAACACAATTCCCACTAGTCTCTCTCAATGCAATCTCATGGTCCTTTTTCTCCGAATCCTTTCACAGTGTTTTTAAAGAACCAGAAAGGAAAAATTGCTGTGCTGTAACTCAGGTGGTATTCAAAGCAAAGCTTCTCTTGTAGCCTGCTGGGCCTTTTATCTTCTCTCCCTTCACCTGTATTTACCTATTTATCAATAGCAACTTTTCAGGTATTCAGGCAGCCTGGACTAAGTTGAAGAGGCACTTCACAAACCCATACTTACTTAAAACACCAAGAAAAGCCCAAACAAAATGTCCCTTCCTGCTGTTAAGTCTGTTCAAGTATGTCTTCTGCTTATGCAGCCCTTTAGGAATGTTGATATCTCCAAAGCAATGAGCAATAGTCATATGTTGCTATTGACATTTGATGGTGTCTAAAAACATCTGCAGATCCCTGAGCGTCAAATCCTGTATTGATCTAGTTCTTATCCAGTCATATCCTCCACATCCAAGAATCTCAAAGCCAGCTGAGGTAGATGGGATGTGAGAAGTTGAATATGTGGATTTTGTGTATCCCTTTTTCAATGCACTGTTCAATGGTCTGAATTATACTATAACTGTTTTATGGGGTATAATTTTAAATATGCTCAACAAAGACATTTCAGTCATACATGGTCAGAAAATATGCCTTGGTCACATAGTTGGGAGATACCGCATTTCACTGTCCTTTTGTGTCCATTAAATTTACCCCATCAGTCCTGACTACTATAGTCTCCTCAGTTAGTCCCCCCTCTCCCTTCTAAGTAGTTACACCTTTATTTCAATATTCCTGTTTTAACCCTTTCACTCATTCTGTAGGCAGTTTCTGTAATTTTAACTCTTTCGTTTCTCTGTAAATTATTCTTTCATAGGTCCTGACCAGTTTTCCTCCCTTTTTCTGAATTCCCTTATGTGCTATTACCTCAGCAACCATTACTTTAAATTTGTATTCAAACTTGATTACCATGTCTTTATTAGTATATTTCTGAGATTATGCTGTTTCCTAAACTGAAGAAGCTTGCTTGTCTGCTAAGTTTTATATAAATACCAGCTCCATCAAACCTAAACTACTAGTACTCTGTAGGATTTCATGGAATTTAATTGTTGGGGTTCTGACCTGTTATTTAAGATGTCACTTGAAGTACTTTCAAATTTCATGTGCTCATCTGCTTTGTTATGATGCAAACATGCATTGGTTTTCTTCTTGTGGACTTCGTTTCTTCTGTCAGAGGTTACAATGAAAACATGGATTGGGAGAAAGGGGAAGGACAGCCATTTACATATTTTCTCTATGGAGCTGCTTGTTCAGAGGTGGAAATTAACTGTCTAACAGGAGATCACAAGGTAATAACTGAGTGAGGTGCTCCAACAATCACTCAGGTTTTGCCTTAATAAGTCACCTGTCTTCACATGATAGGAAATATATCAACAGTGTAAATACAAATTACAGGTGGAACAGAATGAAAGCTGTGCAGTATTAACCAGCTTTTGGCATGTCTCTATTAATGTCATATGGGTTCACCTTTTGGATTATGGCAGACATCTAACATGTTCTTTGCTTGTTCTTTCCCTGTTTGCCAGCAAACAAATTACAGCAGGCTTTTGACCATCTAGACAGCTAAATGTCATAGACTGCTGATCATATGCCCTCTAGGTATACTTATTTATGTGGGGATTTCCCTGTGCAATGGGAAAAATCTGGCAGAGCTGCCTTCTGTTAAAGTTGAGATAAGCCTATTTGGCTTGTAATGGGCTATTTGAAATTACTTTGAGATTGTGTACATGGAGGGGCCTCTGTCTTAGCATATGTTGTAACAATGAATACCAACTCTAACCTACATTATGTTTTAATACCTCCACTCCATGCATCTCTCTCAGTAATATGCATTTGCATTTTATTGACAGAACCTCAGAACAGACATTGTTATGGACATTGGATACAGCATAAATCCAGCTGTGGATATAGGACAGGTATTCCAAGAATTTCCTGCTGTCTTTTTTCTGTTAGACTGATAGCCTTATCTAAAGTGAAGATTACCTCATTAATTCAGAAAATGTTAATTTCTTACTAGATAATAAGTCATAGATCATATTAGAAGGTCCTTTACTTGTAGACTTGCCCCATTTGAGTCAGTGTCAGAGCTTTGTAGATGTCAGTGAAGCTTGAATTTTACCTATGGTGTAGTACTTCCTGTATGTATATATGCCCACTATCTATCTGCTGGACTTAAATCCTGTTCCTGATCTACAGTCTCCAAATTCTCCTGTTGTTTCACCTGCCTTCCCCACTTGATAGCAGGGAAACACCTTTCTTCATTGCAGGCTGGTCCACAGATCTCATCACTTCATCATGAAAGCATTTGTCTCTGCCTGGTATGAGAGAGGAGTGTGAAAGCTTTTCCTATCACGGTAGCCCCCAAATGTTGAAGAATCCCATTAGGCAAACAGGAAAGAAAATGGTCTTCTAACAGCTAGTGGTACAAATCTGTTCTTCCCAATGTTTTACCCATTTTACCAAACATGGGAACATAAATGTTATCTTTTTTCTTATTTAAAGATTGAAGGTGCCTTTGTTCAAGGCATTGGACTGTACACAATGGAGGAATTAAAATATTCTCCAGAAGGAGTCCTCTATACTCGGGGTCCAGATCAGTATAAGATCCCTGCTGTTTGTGATATTCCAGAACAGTTCAGTGTTTCCCTGCTGTCACCTTCCCAAAATCCTTATGCCATCTACGCATCCAAGGTAAGCAAACCATCACACAGCCTAATTCTTAGATCCCAGGATGAACAGAGAAATTGCTCTGATATAAAATATATATAAGTTTTCAGTTCCTCTTCTTTAACATTTCAAACAAGTGTCCATGAATTGTTTTATTTATGACACCAGGGAAACTAATATGAAAAGATATAATGCGGCATATTGCTGCATATCTTTCATGGTTGGCAAGTAGTAATTTTAGGGTTTTGTTAACAGACCACACACAGAAGCTGCAAGCTGAATTTAAAACCATACTTTTAAAATGTGGTGATAAACTAAAGGGTTAGAATAAAAATACCAAATAAATTGATGGAGAAATCATAATGACAATAAGAGTGTGCAGCTTACTTATGCGTGTTATGCAATAAGAAATAGGACTGTATGTGTGTATTTATATGAGAGATTGGCTCAAGTATTCAGTTGGTATAATCATTACTTCAATTTACACAACCAAATATTCTGGCCAGTTGCATATAAGTAGTAATGGTAAATCAAGATGAAGGTAATTCTGCAAATTTCCATCTGTTTCAAGTATTAGGTATGCTTTTAGACTATGGTAAAATAAAACAGCATGACAGGAGGAAAAAAGCATATTTTACAGCAAAAGTTGCTAAAAAACAAATAGGTCCTTTAAAATTATTTAAAGCTGTCTCAGAAATACATAATTAGAATAGTATTTGTTTGAAAAAAATGTCATATAGGTGAAGTAGTTACATAGTTGATTTGGAGCTGATCTACAGAGCTGATGCTAATATCCCTCTTCAAACAGAGCTTTTATCCTTTTCTGTGAACTTATCTCCTATAATTAACCTTCAAATTCACTGTAAGAAGGTGTGATTCGATCTTCATACACCATGTTTGGGGAAGATGTTTGGTTCTCAGATGTTAGCAAAGGGATAAGTAAAATTCAATTGCAATATCCCAATCCAGTCCAGATTAAAATGTTCAATACCACAGCGCTGAGAGAACTATGGAATAAGGGTGGATTTGACCTATCTTTGAGATAAGGAAAAATGTGAATCTTATGTCAGAACCAGTGAGAGGATGTCAAGCCCACTGAGGTCAGTGGTGTTTGACTGCAGGAAATTATCGTGAGTTCAAGCCTTGTTTCTTAGTTGTATCTGTACCTAGGTTTGGATTGGTTTAATTTTATCTGCTAGTTATTCTAAATTTCAGTTTAGCAGTGAGCCAAAAAGATTCTAAAATCGATAGCCAATATTTGAAATCAACCTTTTTAGCTCCCTGAAAGCAGCTACCATCAGAAGACTTGGTGTGATCTAAGCTTGCTTCCACTAAATCTAGAATAAGCTTCCTTACTGAAGGACGAAACACTTTTTAAAGTCGCTGTCTTTTAAGCTTTTTAGTTGATATTGATATGGCATGTACTCCTCTCATTTGCTCAAAACCTACATCTATTTGACTTCTTTTTTTTTCTTTTTCAGGGGATAGGCGAAGCAGGACTTTTCTTGGGAAGCTCTGTGTTCTTTGCTTTGAGAGATGCAGTAACTAGTGTGAGGAATGAAAGAGGACTGAAAAAGACCTTTGCACTGAACAGCCCTCTGACTGCTGAACAAATACGGGCAAGCTGCGCAGATGACTTTACTGAGATGGTAATAAGAAGGTGGGGGAAGGGTCTGTTTAAGTATCTCTGGGTAGAATTGCATACTGCTTTTGGCACCCTTGAATGGTGGGCTGCCTAATGATGTCTCCTATTGGTCATGCTTTGTATACAGCAATATCATATAGCTCCTTGTAATTGAAATGTCTGGTAACAGGTCTCACTCACACAAGTTACTCCAACAAATGCCGTTCAAGCATTGTATTGGAATTTCCCTGGTTTTTTATAATCTTTTTTTTCCTTTGAAATTTATATAATTTTCACAATCCCCTCTTTCCCTGAAGCCTCCTCCTTTCTTCTGCATGTCAAATCGTATAGAGGATTAAATAGCTCATCTTATTGACGTGCAATGGATGAGCCTCCAAGCATTTTCAGTCTCCTTCCAGGTGCTTTCCCCCAGTGACTTGCACTCTGGCACTGTCACCTCATTCTGGTACTCCTTGCTATGCCCAGTACTCTTTGGGAGAAAAATAATTAACTCAGAGCTAACGAAAGGATACGGAAGAAAAATAAATGAGGCAATACACTTCTTATAATGCTGATCCTTTATATTCTATGTTTTCTGCAACTGATCACTAGTCATATTCCCACTGCTATTACAATTCTTTTTCTGTGTAAGTTTTTATTTAGCCTATGACATCTGTGAAGCAAGGTCCTTGTCAGCATATAAATCCATACTGTGCCTGAAGTTCTGCCATAGAAACTCTTGAGCTCTCACTCACAGATTACTCCTGTAGTATTTCTGTGGTCATGGTGGGGCATCACTGGCCCCCAAATCAATAGGTTCATGGGCTTACTCTCATCACAGGAGCTTGTGGGAGGTGAGGTCCACCAGTGCAGAGACCATGCTTCTCCATCCCTGTGTCCCCCTGACCCCAGTTATCACTGACCTTCCTTCCAGCCATCTTCTGTAGGTATGTCCTGTTAGAACACTGTGAAGTGACTTGGAGGCACCTGGTAAGGGCAATATTGGGAGTTTGCCGGTCAAATAATATTATCAAGTCACTCTTTTCATTTCTTGCTTGTTCTCTTAGATGAAAAACAATGAATCTGCTTCCTCCACTCCTCGAGCCATATCTGTATGAATGACAAACCAGAGTGCACAAGACCTGAATGGAATGGAATGGAATGGAAAACTGATTTTCTGCCCCAAAACACACTAATCAACACACAGATAAATGTATTTTCTCATTTTCAGAATAGAATCAGCTGCCAAAAATATGCACGTTACATCTTCTATCCTTATCTTCATTCTCCATCCAGTATATTCATTACAGTCTTCGCTTAAATTACTGCATTTAATTGCTAGAAATACATCTCCTGCATTTGAAGCGTGTATCTTCAACAAGCTGCTGAACAGCTCAGCTCAAATGCTGCAGGAGAAGAAAGTTAGGATGAAGTATAAAGGTATGTTAGATAACACTGCCACTTACTGCCCTTAGCAACTTCATATGATAAATGGCTTTTTAATGGCCTCAGCTAATTTTCTAATTTAGATTTGAGTCTTGCAGTAGAGCATGAGTGCAGAGATCTTTGTCTGTTGAAGAATCAGAACCTTGTTTGTTGGATTCAGTCCCTTTTTGATCAGAAGTGATGCTCTAATTTGTAATAAAGCTGCTTTAGATTCTTTAGGCACAGACATCTTTGTGTTAAAAACATGCAAGAAACAAGAGTTATGATTTTCTCTTGCTATGCCAGGCAAATTGCTATGGCTGACCTACATATATAGGAGATGAATTTTATCCCAAATGTTGGAAGAGTCACTTAGTTACAATTTCTACCGGAAGCTTTCTTTTTCTCATGGAGTAAGCCAAAAGCCTCTGAACTTAATGGGAAAACTCACATGGAGTTCAGTGTGCTTTGAATAGGAGACTGGATGAACCTGTCTCTGTGTCATGGTTTAACCCCAGCCAGCAACTAAGCACCACGCAGCCGCTCACTCACTCCCCCCCCACCCAGTGGGATGGGGGAGAAAATCGGGAAAAGAAGCAAAACCCGTGGGTTGAGATAAGAACAGTTTAATAGAACAGAAAAGAAGATACTAATAAAGATAATGATAACACTAATAAAATGACAACAGTAGTAATAAAAGGATTGGAATGTACAAATGATGCACAGTGCAATTGCTCACCACCCGCCGACCAATACCCATCTAGTCCCCAAGCGGCGATTCCCTGCCCCCACTCCCCCCAGTTTCTATACTAGTTGGGACGTCCCATGGTATGGAATACCCCGTTGGCCAGTTTGGGTCAACTGCCCTGGCTGTGTCCTGTGCCAACTTCTTGTGCCCCTCCAGCTTTCTCGCTGGCTGGGCATCAGAAGCTGAAAAATCCTGGACTTTAGACTAAACACTACTTAGCAACAACTGAAAACATCAGTGTTATCACATGCTTCTCATACTGAACTCAAAACATAGCACCTTACCAGCTACTAGGAAGACAGTTAACTCTATCCCAGCTGAAACCAGGACACTCTGGGAAGGATTCTTAAGCAGTGCTTAATCCTGTACTCAGGACTATATTGATCCATGAAAGTACAGTTAAGAGCTTTCTCCCACTCTTGACCACTCCTGTGCTAAAGAAGGTAGAAAAAACATAATAAGATCAAAAGATGATCTGCAGAGATCAGTCATCTGATGCTGCCTAGGGTGCAGTGGGATTAGACCACACTCAGGTAGCAGCACCTGGAGAAAACAGGAAACTATAAAGCAGCAGTGTATTAAATGGTAACAGAAATTCTGGTGTTATTAAGTTTGAAGTATGTATATATTTGCAACCTAAGATGAGAGCAAGAAATTACACAGAATATATCAAAGTTAATATATTATGAAAGCTCCGGCCAAAATACTGAGATTTCAGCATCAGAATCCACAATATTGAACTGACTGAGAACTTCAGCCTTTCCCCCTCTTGAAGTGCAAAACTGAGTTTTCAGTTCTGAATGCACAAACACACAAATACACAAATCTCCATGGTATTTGAATTTGGGGCTTTGATCTGGCATACATCCTAACACAGAGAAAAAACTTCACTTTTTTATTGAGTCTACAGAAGTTACCCAAAGTAACACCTGAAAAATTGCAGCAGGTTCTTTGATAAGAAAGTAGAACTGGGAAAAGCAGTAGTTTGTACGTTCAATGTGTGGTTTCAGTGAACCTCTGCATCAGTTATTTCTTGCTGAGCATGGTGATTGCTCTTCCAGTTACTTACAGGTCAGATAGCTCCAGAGCCATGAAGACTGCCATTTGTAATGAAAATAAATGGCTTTGATTTGTTTGACACGTCAGCCTGTAGGCTCGTATTATTTCACTGCTCCTCAGTTTTCCATGTACTGTTTTCTCTTCTTGCCTTCCATCACTTTTAGGAGTTGACACTGTATATGTAACAGGAATCAGGTTAGTAGGTTAAACTGGTTTTGCATTGGCTATTAAGATATGAAGTCTTTATTGTTTCAATTTGTTTGTCTCTCTGTAACCACTATGAGTAGGTGAAATTCAACTGCTTAAACATAGGTGTCCAGACCATTTTAGATGTCATAAGGCAGCAGAGGCATAGGAGAGCACAGGACTAGAAGATATGACATAGCAACTGGAGGCCAAGCAGGTCATAGCAAATCATCTGAAGTGGCACTAGAAATGTGGTTTAGGCAGCTGAAGGCCCATTGGTTTTTACTTCTTTTTCTTCACTTTCTTTGTATTAAATTGGCTTTTATATGTTGTAAGAAAGTCAATAAATCAAATAAAATATGAATGCTGCTGCCATAATTAGTTTTTCTGATTTGAAACATCTTCTTAGTTTCACTGCATGGGCCTGTTAATGACAGCTCACAACCTCAGGTATTGATAACAGCCCCAAAACATAGGTAAATCCTGGGATATGTTGAAGCAGGGAGCATATAGATCTACTGAACTGTGGGGAAGGTGCATTGTCTGTTGTTTTCCTATGGACCTATGCGTCAGCACAGGTGCTCGTTAGTTCCAGACAAGTCAAATCTTGTAAAAATCGTAGCCCAACCCTTGCAGGCAATGATGTCTCCCCACCTGTGGTGCTGAGGTGTTTGTACTCCAGGGATTCATCATGTTCTAGACCCACACTTTGTTTTCTGTTGTGCAGATCACACATCTGCTTGTCAGTATTTCTCAATTATTAACAAAGATTCCTCCCTGCCTCTTCACAAGTGGTGGTGTTGTCTGGTTGTCTCAGTAAAATCTATACATGGTTTGTCGGGGTTTTGGGGGGCTGAAACATTAAGCTGTCTCCTGGCTTTTAGGTGTTTGAAAAACTGCATGGAAGCTAGAAATATCAGCAATTAAACAACCTGACAGATGATACTATGGCTACGTGGGATATTATGAAAGAAATTTTATTAGACTATACAGGTGTTAAAGGGGGGGGGGGGGGGGTTAAATTTTTAATATTTTTTTTTAAATGTGCAGACTCAGAGGTCTAGATAAGCAGAAAGGTTAGGGCTCCAAAGGCACTGACACGTTGGATGGCTATTGACACATTAATGTGCACTGTTCAGAAACACCCAAACTGGAGATGGTTGAGAAGAACTCTTTCTCCTCATTTTCTTCATGAAGGAAGTGTTTCTATAACTATCCACCCTTGGTACTCCTCTCTGTGTGTGTAAGCTTAATCACCTAACATAAATTCTAGGTTCTGGTTTGGAGACCTAGTACTCTGAAAATTAGATACTGGATGGCCAAAATCTAGTATTGGGTCTGGTTCTTTCTCTTCTTAGGCCTTTGAACCTGCATGGTTGTACCTACAACACATGTGGAATACTGCAGCAGTGCTGCAGTTGGCAGGACCCATTAGGGCTTTTGCCTGCAGGACCTAGTGACTGACATTGCTTCAGTGCTTGCATTGTGGTAGCTCTCGGGCATACATTAGGGGCTAAAACACAAAAGCAGTGGCATATCACTGCTGAGAATCATTTTCTTTCATTCTAATGGGGAGTGGTAAAAGATCTGGGACTGACTACTTTGTCCTGCAAGCCTACTCTGACTCAAAATACAGAGACCTTTGCTGTAAAATGTAAAAATGGTAAATGAAACAAAAGACATGAACATACACAAATGGAGACTTTTGAAAGACATATACATGAGTCCCCTTCTAAAAAAAAAATAAAGGCCAGCTGTAATAAAGCATTTAAAGATTAATTACCTTGTTTCCTGGATACGCATCTAGAGAAACAGATAAGAATCTAGACTCCCAAATTAGGGTTTGAGATTTTTTTCTCTAAGAACATAATATATCTAGAGCATGGTCATCTTACAATAGCACCCACAGCAGTCAGGGTATAGAGCTGGCATGGTATAGAGATAACCAGAAGGAAATTTTAAATGTGTGTGTAGTAGTAATCTTGACTTTGATAAAACTTGGTCACTCTGCAGGAAAAAAAATATAGATAGTTCAGGTCAGTGACAAGATAAAATGAGAAGCATGGCTCCACAGCTTAGCATTTGACACCCCACAGAAGTGGGTAATGTTGCATGTCCTCAGTTCTAGCTTCAGGAATTCCTATGTATTCTAAATTCATCAGTTACTGAATAATATAAAAAAAACAGGCCTGGCACTAGTAGCTCAAATGCAGAAGTCCCCCTTCACAGTTAAGTGCCTTATGTCTTAGGTTACAAGGTTAGAATTAGAGGGCTCAAATTCTTTCCAGGTGATTTCAGCTCATCAGAGAAGAGTTGGGGTGGAGAGTAGGAGTAGAAAGTTTGGTGCATTAGCATCTGAACATGTATTAATTGCTGAGAAACAGCATACATTACGCTGGCTCCTCCCCATCTACTTAATTTGATGCTCAGTCTGAAAATAAATTCTGCAGAACAAAGCAAACTCAGTTGATTTTCAGGAGCATATAGCATTTAATTAATTTCTCTTGATGTGTAAAGCTTTGTTTTTCAGACTTTAATGCAATAGCATGGCTTGTCCCCAACAGATGAGCTTGTCTTTTTTGTGAATGGCAGGAAGGTAAGTTTTTTAATACTTTTTTTTGAACAACAGTGCTTTAATGTTTACTGTTCGTATTCAGGAAAGCTGTTATTCTGGAGCAACAGTTTATTCATGGATAATCATCTCTTGTCTTTGATCTTACATATAGCATCCTGCTTTCTACCACAGTTTTTACAAAGTTTGAGTGACATTGTGCCACCCCTTATATCACAGAATTTTTAGAATTATAATTAGTTATCTGTTTACTAAAACCTTATACTAATATACTCCTAAAGTTGGTGTAGTTGGAGTAAATACATCACTAGTAAAAGAATATGCTGCTTACTAATATAGTTTCAGTAATTCACCAAAAGAAAATAAGTTAATTTTCTTCTGTTCTTGATGCCAAAAGCTCACATTTCGTTTTCTAAGATGTTTTGTCACCTTTTCTTACTTCGCTTGTCAAGTGAGTGAAAAATCCTATTAACAAACACATCACCCAAAATATATTATAAGCTGAAATGAAGGAATTTTATTTCTTTGTTAAAAAACAAACAAAACAACCTTGCTATGTATTTTTCTAGAGATATTTTTCAGTTGTTTGGTCAACATTTTTATACTCTAGAGAGAGAGTACTGGCTTTCTTTTTTTACCAGGTGAATTAAGGAAAAGTAATTCAATTTTTTTCTATCATTATATCTGTCATTACATGCCACCTATGCTTAAAGGCATACCCTGAAACCTTATTTCACTCCACAGTTCCAAATAAATTCCTGAACTAGTTCATGTTGTCTTACACCTGGTAAATTGGAGCACGCTGCTGGTATAGCAGAACTGTTGAGAGAAGCCTGAGGTTCAGTGTCTTTTCATTCTGCAGTGATGGGTCTTAAAAAATGTTTTCCAAGTTGTTTGTGTTATCTTGTCTCCAACAAGCTGAAGCATGCCAAGGATACATCAACATTCTTGAGACAAGGCTAAAACAAAGCCTGCATAAGCCCTACTCATACACATTAAACTTTATTATATTTAAAATATAGTTAGTATCCTCCCTGCTCTTCTTATACTAAGATTTTCCTGTGCTTTTATGCTGATGGGTCTTTGCAAATGAAAGGGTTAATAGAAACTTCAAGGAGGTAAAAATACACAGAATTTTCACACACACAAGTGAAGGGATTTCTGATTCATGCTGATAAGAATCAACAAAGGATCTAGTCCAAAGACTTTTCTTTCTACTCTTGTCCATCTAGTGCTTACTCAGTCTCTCTTCTCTTTCAGTTCTCTCAGTAGACTATTATTTCTATTACTTTAAAAGGATATATTTGACCAATACTGCCTGAGCCATTCATTTATTTGTCTGCAGATTGTGATCAAGAGACGGGATCCTGTTGCCAAACAAACACACCCCATTAATCCACAATCACTGCATTTCAAAATCACAGTTAATCCTTGTGAGATGATTGTATCAAATCCCTCTCTAACTCATAATCTCTTTTTTTATTTCATAATGTAGGTAATAGAGAGGCAGCTAGATGCTGAAGAATTGCTGCTGTATTATCTAAGAAAGAAGCATATCCTTTTTTTGAACTTTACCTTTGAGTTCTATAATTCTGTAAATTACTGCAACTGGGGACTAAGATGATTTGTTTCACTTTGGGATCCGATGTAAACAGAACAGTAAGCAGAAATAACACAACTCACCTTGTATATGTTCTTGGCAGAGCAATCCAGTGCTGTATGTGCATTGTGTGTGTTAGTTACAGGGATATAACATTGTAAAGTTTGAGTGTAACTCTTCTAAATGCTGCCCAATCTTTACAGCTTCCCAAAGCACAAAAAGCTTTCAGTACATTTGTGATGAAAATAGTAACTAAAGAAATTACCCCAGAACTACTTCCATAGTAAATAATTTATTTAGGCCCCAGTCCTTCAAAGAGTTTTGCATAAGCTGATTTTATTATCTTATTATCTTTATTTTCTGTCATTTGAGACTCTTCAGGTTGCTAACTGCTGTCATGGCTCTGTTGACTTCAGGGGCAGTTACCCCAGCTAAGAAGCTGCCATGCAGGTTATAAAGTTAAGCAAGTGTGTTTAGCATTGCTGTTGAAAGCCTTCCATGCTGGCAGAAAAACAACATTAATTTAAGGATTAACTGGAGAAGGGCAGTAGTGGAAAGTAATTTATTAGCTGCACATTTTTATTAGCTTGGATTGTGCATTGTCCAAGCATTCAGTGGAATAATTAGCATCTCTTTAACAGTCAAGCAGTGTAATATGATTAGTCATATATTGATTACCAATGGGAATGCACTAGTGGATAAAATTGCACTGGGTATAAAGAAATCTAGAAACATGGTGAAATCAGATGGAAGACATCATCTAGTACCTAAGCAAAGTCCATGCAAATGCATACACCCAGTGGGAATAGTAATAGGATTATGTATCATTCTGCAAAGGAGCTAAAATGAAAGGAAATTATAGATTCCACTGGACTGCAGGGCACTGTGACACCAGAAGAAGATTGTGATTTGAGGGTGGAGCATTTACACTGAGGCACATAATGGAGGGAGTCCTTCCATATAGAATTTAGCTGTGTGCACTGGGGTATTTTGCTCCATTTTAAATTACTCTACTCCTTGGATGTTGAGGAAGCAGCACTGGAAACATGCCGAGCTCTGCTGGTACTGTTTTGCAAATGCAAGATACAGATAATCATGTGTAAGGATTAGGAAAGTATTATGAGTAAGGCTAATAAGAAGACCTGTTGCTGTATTTGTTCAACCCATCCCACTTATAGGGTCCTGATTTCACTCTTTTGGCCATTTACCAGGTATTGACCGTAGAGACTGAAAAAACTCTGTCTTGGAAGTCTGCCTCACACTCATTTCTCAACCTGTTCTTACCCTTCTCATGTATTTATGTCCTCTATTTTCATCTATCTTGTACACATTTTCCCGTCTCTGGAGCTATCTGGTCAGAAGATCCCTCCAATTCTGCACACGGACATAAGCCAAGGGAGACTCAGAATAATATAAAGAAAAAATAACTTCTGAATGTTGGAATTTTTTTTTCTTTAATGCAGTCCATCTCTCAGGTACAAAATATGGCTGTGGAGTAGGAGGCTGTGGTGCCTGCACTGTGATGATATCCACATATGATCCAGTTGACAAGCAGATACAGTATCCTCGCACTGATATTTGGAAATAGTAATCTAGTGTTTTGAGAAAACTGACATTCGCTGGGAAATACTTGGTTTCTTTCCATTTAGATGGATTTTGGGAAGTTCTGGTACAAATTTAAAAGCCTTACCTGTAACTTTCCTCTACAAAGGTGATTACAGGGTTGCCCTCACTGTAACACAGTAACAGAGATTTAGATCCTCTCTCTTCAATCTTTGAAAAAAAACCAAACCAAACCAAAACACCACCCCTACCCCCAACTTCCCCCCCCCCCCCCCAACTTTCTGTGGGAAATTATGTTTTTAAAGTGTGTTCTTTATTATTTGAGATTTCAGCAGCCCTATTCTCATCTGCCTCTCCTGACTCCTTTGTGCTTGCTAGAGGATATGTGACTGTTAATAAGTCTTCATTAGATGTTTCATGTAATAATTGATAAAATCTCCATGGACTTCAGCAATAGACACATTACATTGTAATTGTACTGGTTTGCCCACAGCAAATTTAGGAGTTCTACTTTCATTCTCTCCCTGGCTCTTGAAACTTTGTTCCATTACAGATGCTGAGCCTGACTTCATCACATCTGGCTCTAGACTTTGGGTTTCAACAAAATATGTAGTACTTTTTTTTCTTTTTTTTTTTTAATGTAACCTTCCACTTCTTTAATTAGAAAAGCTTATCACTTAATGCCTAAGTCCCAGCTGTAGGAGCAGGATGCATACTCTCACGGTCCAAGTGCAGGATTTTGTATGCTTGCATATCCTTCTCACCATGTTTTTCTGCTCAGTCTGAGCATTTTTAGATTAGCTGGAGTATATATCCTTTGTTTCCTCCTCCATGGACCCATATGACAAAGCTATTTAACACCACAGTTCTCCTTCACACCTCAAAGACATCGTCCTGCCAACTCCTGCCTTTTCCCCATATGTTTACTGCATGGTGCTGCTGTTACTACTGTGGAAGGGGTTGGAAGCATAAAACCCAAGATTCATACAATTCAGGTGAGAGTAAACTGGACTGTGTAGGGCTGCAAGATAATGAGATTTTCCTGTCCTATGCCTGTAATGAAGTTGGGACCTGTGAGAAGGTGCTGTGAGTCTCTGCAATGTGGAGTCTCTGAAGGGATTCTAGAAACTCTGAATTTTATCTAATCTTTTTAGATGAACAGGTGTTTTTAGGAAGTAATACAGCAATTGCTGGGTTGTGATTGGCCCTGTATGGAGCATGGAAGGAGTTCCTCCTAATGTACCATCATGCAGGGAGCACATCACAATCTCCACAACACAGAGCTATCCAACTGTATTCCATCTAGGATGCCAGCTTTCAGGAGATGGGGAGGAATGTTTCATTTAGTCACCAGTATGGCATCTGGCCATCTCATTGAGATGTTGTAGTAAGGGAAGAGTGACTCCAGGTGGCAACCAGACTGACAGGTATTAAATTAGACACATTTTCCCTGAGTGCCAGAGATCTCCTTTGGATTAGGTCAGCTCTTTACTTCCTCCACTCTGGCTTGTCCCTGAAAAGCACAGTTTGACCACAGATTTAAGAATGATTTCTAAATATCCTCTTTTTTCTCAGTATTATTTTCCAAGGGTCTTGACTCTGGGACTGGTCTGTGCTGAAGCTCTTGTTAAGGAGATGTTCTGTGTTCTGTCCTTCATGGTTAAAATATTTAACACATGATTGATGTCTAAACTGAAAGTCTTGGGCCTTATTCTGTTCTCATATCAAGGAATTAGGATCATGAGGGTCTAAACTGGAGTGAGTATTATCTTTTAACTAGGTGATTGCTCTGAGCATTTTCCTCATGAATGGTCATAGTGGGATAGTCAAAATGCTGCTACTGGCCTACAGCCAGTAGATGACATACTTGAAGATGGCTATTCAGAAAGCCAGTGAACCCACATCCTGGATTCAGGGCCTGTTCTGTTTTGTTCTAGGAAAGGCTGGCCAAATGCAATGGCTCCCAGTGTGGCTTCTGCACCCCTGGAATGGTGATGTCCATATATGCTTTACTGAGAAACCATGCGGAACCTTCCATGGAGCAGATAATTGCTGGTCTGGATGGTAGGTTTCAGACAGTAAATTGTAAAAAGTATAATAAAGGGATAAATGTTTGATTGCCAAGGTCATAAGTATGATTTGACTCAAAGAGCGGTAGGTGATATTCCAAAGTGGTATTTTGTAATAGCCATGGTGGTTTAAGGACATCTCAAAATTATAAAAAGGTGGTTCACACTAGAGACTTCAAATAGGATACGCAGTGGCATTTAGCACTGGCTAAATATTTCTGAAAATCCCTGCATTTAGAACAGCCTGTTTTTATAGCCCTCCTACACCAGCAGCCTCAATATAGTGCAATATGAGTACAGTGTTACAATGAATACAGTGAAAAAGCAGGTTCTATTTTATCTGCAGTGTAAGTACTCACGTACCAATAATATGAAGTCCCTAATACAGATTTCAATAGTTACAGGGGAAATAGATTACATGACATTTTAGCCTACTGAAATATTGACTGCTCTTCAAGCAAGATTTACTACAACAGGTGAAGCAACTTCAACTCACTTTCTAGTTCCAAGTTTGCTAACACTCCTATAGCTCCCCAAATAATTGACCCCCCCTACCAGAAGATTTTGACTTTATGAGGGAAGTGCCAGAAATTCCAGTAGAGGTTTTACTATTGCTATTAATTGTATATGAAAACCATGATAGTGACAGATGGCAGTAGATTTTTGATTGGATTATAAAACCCAAAGACTGTAGTTGTAGTAGTAATCATGGTATTTGCTTTTGGATGCTTTTCATAATTTGATTTTTTACATACATTAAAAAAAATAATTCATTTTATTATTAGAAATGGACTTCAAAATAATAAATTTTAATCATACATCATAATCACTATAAAAATTATATTTCTTATTTTTATAGATGTGATTTTGCCCATTTGAGAGTAGAGACATAAATTCCACCATTTCAAATCTACAAGTTTGATGCCAGACCATTCCCAATTATGCTGGTGTTCCCAAACATTGTTCTGGTTTCTTATAATTGATTATCATATGGTTTATTTCAGGTAGTTTGTGCCGTTGCACAGGATACAGGCCAATTACAGACAGCTACACATCTTTTGCTAGGGTAGGTCAATATTTTCAAATGTGTTTCTTATTTTGGGACAGTTGGTAGTATCTGAAAAGACTGAGCCTCCTTGAAGTACCTACCTGGAATCTAGCTTCATTTGGAAATTCTTTTTGGTTGAGCCTTTGGAAAATCTGGCTTTTTTAGTTTTTAAATGTGCTGGGCACTGACTTTAGGTTTACATGTACCCTTACAGTGCACTTAAGAATCCTTTGCATCAGTTCCAACGACTTGATCAAGGCACCACTGAAATAATTTTGAGTTTTTTCCATTTACTTTATGGATACTTTACCTATGGATACCCAAAAGGAACTCACTCCTAGGGGCCTATGGTTTAAGAGGTCTCCTGGAGCAACTTCAAGTGACTGTACAAATCTGCTTTGGAACAGGAAGAATCAAAACATTAATTTACAAATAAATCACAAAGCTGCCTCATTGCTTTTATAGAGTAGGGTATGATTTCTTTAGGAGCCAACATGTCGCCAACTTAGAGCAACTGGACAATGTTGCTTGGATGAGGAAGAACATGTGTGTTCATCTTCTACAGGAGGTTGGGTAAGTTACATTAGGCTTTTTCATTATCTTCTGTTTGCATTATAAAATTTGTAGAAAAGGGCCATTTTGAACTATAGCAGCAGCTACTTTTTTGTCCTTGGGCATTTAGTCCAGACTGACCTCTGTGCTTTGTGCTCTCGGTGCTGCAGAAAGGTAGCACAAGCCTATCTGCATTGCTGTATAGTCAGAATGCAGACAGGTTTGACCTTTTTAGTGACATTTTCCAGTGAGAGTGTGAATCTCAATATTAAACATTTAAGTCTGCTTTGTTTTGTGAGGAAGAAAACTATTGATCAGAGACACCTTTCTTAAAAAAGCTCATCTTGATGTGAAGTTGAACTCCCTTAACGGAAGTTCTGCAGCCATCAGCATGGCTTGTTTCTGTGTGCTTGAGACACCAACACTGAATTTCTGAAGAGGAATCACAGCTACTCCTGTGCAATGTTAGTTCATACTTGTAAAGCCTTTCATAAGCATTACTGTGTGTTAGTGGCTCCAAGATCTTCAGGGAAGAAGTGTCTCATTCTTCTGCATTCTATAGTAATTGATATATTGGTATTGCTTCAAAATACATGTTTTATTCTCACTCTACATATGCACATCCTAAAATCACAAGTCACCTCATTTGTGTTTCTTCTGGCAAAGGTTCCACAACTATTATGTATAAGGGTACACATGGAAACTCCAGTACACATAAGCCCCTCAGAAAGGTCTTCCATTCCCTGTGTGCATCTCAGATCTTGTCTCAATCCTCCTGCAAGAAGAGACCATAGTGCCCTAATATGACTGCATCTTGCTTCATGATGAGGAATTGAATTCCTTGGATAAATTTGCTCTCACTGAAAAACTTTAAGTAGTCTCTAAAGTAAAAGGCCTTTGGTGATTGGAGGAAAACTTGTTTTGGCAGTGAAAAACCTTAGAGCCTCAAGGAACGTAACTGGATGTGCATGTACGT
This sequence comes from Haliaeetus leucocephalus, assembly GCF_000737465.1. Classification (NCBI taxonomy): domain Eukaryota; kingdom Metazoa; phylum Chordata; class Aves; order Accipitriformes; family Accipitridae; genus Haliaeetus; species Haliaeetus leucocephalus. The sequence goes on from NW_010972437.1 coordinate 4,454,867, forward strand.
TTGTGCATGTGTGTATTGTCTCTGCCCCTTTAAGAACTGAAAATTGTTGGCCAGCTGCTGCAAAGGTTCTTTGAAGCATGAATCTGACAGGACAGCAGTTGCCAGTTACAAAACAGCACTTACTTTGGGTGCTCTCTTATTTGGCTTTCACTGATTTGCATTCCTCATAGTTGCTTTCATCCGAGTTAAATACCTGGTGCCTAATTATTGTGAAGATCAAGGGACACACAGAATTTTTTGCCATTCCATCAATGGAGTCAGTCAGTAGACTAGGTCATCCAGAGCCAGATCTTATAATTACCACAGCCACGATCTGTTCAGAGCGCCCAGAGATAATGACTGCTTGGGGAAGCAATAAGAGTCTTCAGACTAGGATATGTCAGTCTCTTTTCCTATTCAATATACTTGAGACCTGTTGCTATCTGGTGTGATAAGATTTTTGATTCTGAAAATAAATCAGTGAGGCAGAAAAAACTAATCAGCGCTGGTAACATGGCATATCCAGAGTCGCCTTTCATGTAAGCTCCTGAAAGCTCAGAAGATGCATAGCCTCACAAGACGCCTCAGCAGAAAAAAAAGACATCTGTAAACAAGTAGAAAAAGCTAATTTTTATGGTGTGCTGTCAGCATTTAGTTCTTGCAGTGCTTATGCAAGGGTGGAGAGGCTCTCCTTAAGCAGACAAGAAGTCTTTCTGATCACATGGACTGCTGCATTGTTGTCATGTCAAAAATCTGTCAGAAAGCTCCTTAACAGGCACAGTTTATGAAAAGAACATAACTATACCATCCAGCACTGCATTTTCCTGCAGTAGATATTTCACCCAATGTGGCTGCTACACATTCGCTATGACCAGTTTCAGGAAATATGGCAAGATCTTTCTTGAGCCTTGATGTATTTCAAGCAAAGGCTTGAGACTGATGAGTATGATAGTAGTTTGTGAATAGGTATAACAGAACTAAACATTAAAAATCAGTTTTGGCATCTTGAATTTTTGAATGCCACTCAATCTATAAAGTATCAAAACTCAGTGTCACCTCAGGAAAGAATATAATGTGTTGACAAAGACTTGCAGCTTACTCTGAAAATATGCATTCTCCTTCCCCCCTCCCATTTCTTTGCAGATTCATTCAGGTCTTTGCAAACAGAAGAATTCCCACCCGTGGATCCAACACAGGAATTTATATTTCCTCCTGAACTAACGGTAGGTCTTATTGACTTTTGTTGTCATGCAAACATGACTGAGCTACTGCAGATGTTGAAAACATGATGTTTTTGTTAAGCTGAAAGATCTGTCCTCAGATAGATGGAAAAGATCAATTTTAATCAAACATAGTAAAGCAATTCAATGTGGATAATCTATATGTTGTCATTATTACAAATAGTTCATATTTTCAAAAAAGAAATTGTTTACCTCTCCAGAACCAAAACTGTATTTCCAGACTTTTCCCTAAAGAACTCCTTGCTCAGAACCACTTCATTTTGGATCCATTGGCCTCTTGTGTGGAATATAGCATTTTCTTTGAAAGTTCCCAAATGAGCTTTTCCATCTTTTCTGCCTTGTGATTCTCTGTTGGATTCAAGTGACCACAGGACCCACTGTTTCCTTCCAGCTGGTACATAGACCCTGGCAACCTGAGACTGGACTCGCATGTGGGAAATGCTGCAGGTCCACAGGAAAGGCAAAGGACTTGAAAAGTAGAGGGTTTATTGCAGTAGTTATTGGAGAGTCACAGAAGAACGGATGGAAACTGAAAGGAGGAGGAGGAAAGTGCCCATGATCTGTACAGAAAGGCAAGAGAAGACAGCTGTGAGAATGGTAGTGCAGGATTTACCCAGACCTGACTGAGTAGAATCCAAGCAGGCAGGTCCAGGCTGGTTTTTTAATCCTCACTCAAGTTTCAACAGCTTCTTGTGAAATTCCTTGTTTGCACTCCTTTTGCAAATATTCATGGGCACTACTTGCCGCTATTATACAACCACCTTAGAGACACAAAAGTTCATTTGAGTTCTGGGAAAGCATGGCATGGTTCTTTGATTTGTTACTGCATTACAGAATGCTATTTGCTGCAAGGCAGTTGGCTTTGTAAACATTTGTCATAGCGTACAACTTCCTTGTTAATGATTGCCTCTTAGTGCAGAACATGCGTAGTAAGGCATAAGCTCCTTTATGAAATCATGAAGTGGAAGTCAGATTTGCCTTTCTGCCACTTGATGTGCTTTTGAGAGACTCATGCTTTAAGAATGCAAGTATTAAAGGAATATTTTGCAACTTTTATACTTGGATGAAGTATCTTGCCTAAACTGCTGCTGGCTCAAAAAGCTGTTCAGCCAGAAAGGAGGTGCCATCGTCCGGTCTACATGTTCAGACTGAGCTGCCAGGAGGAGTGAACTGCTTCTCCAGGCTACACAAAGTCTTTAACATGACCTTGACTGATTATGCTGAGCTTGTTCAAATCCCATTAGAGTCTGTTTCAAGCTATCAGTAGTTTTAAATAGGTTGAGCATTAAGCTCTGTGTCTAGAAATTAAACCTGCTTGGTGGATATGTTTTAAATGTCTGGAGTACCGGAAAAAGCATGTGAAATGCAGCTGTGAAGATACCTAGGCAGTAATACTTAGTGACAGATTCTTCTATGGCAGGAAGTGTGCCCACACCACTAAGATTATGACTGGTTCCACAGACACACAGCTTCTTTCTTGTGTTTCAGGCATATCTTTTACCTAGAAGGCCAGTCCATAGCTGCAGCAGTTCTCTGGCTTGTCCACTGGTCTGTTTGTTCATTGCATTGTCTGCGAAGACAGGCATTTCACAGTGATTGCTTTTGAATATTTTGAAACCATGATTCCACATGGCACTTGGCAAATATGAAAAGAACATATATGGTATTCTCAGGGGAAAAAAAGGATATATTAGTCTTGTAAGACAGGTGGTGCCTGAAAAACACTTTGATTAAACAAAAATGTAAATACCTATCAACCATCCCAAGGAGACAATATTTCTGAAAAGATTAGTCTTTGCAGAGAAATGGGAAAGTAGGTACTTTAATTTTAAAAACCATTTTACATATTGTAGAAAGTAGTCTGGGTCTACTACGGTAGATACAAGGCACTTAGCAAATGGGGATGCAGTGATCCTCCCTGACTAAGAGAATACACTTCTTGTATTCTGTCACATACACAGTGAGATTTTGGCATCCTGATTTCCCACAAAGTCCAGTCACTTGCTTTATTGTTTACATCATATACAAAGGGAGTCTTTCAGAATTATCAGAGCAGGAGGAAGGAAAACAGAAGACTAATCTTCTCCTACCACTCATTTAGTGTGTCTCTTACCAAGTCATTTAGTTTGTTCTTGTCTCTGTTTCTTGAGCAATAATATAGTTATGATAAAAGCTCAGCATTGTACAGCATGACAGGAACCTCAGATGAAAAGCACCATTAATGTCTCACTGTCTATCATGACACAGTGTCCTACTTAGCAATATGGTCGTTTATATCGACATTAGTCAAAATTACCAAATCTTTGTCATTTCCACCACAGAGAATGGCTCAAGAGCAGCAAAGAACAACTCTGATTTTCCATGGCAAGAGAACAACATGGATTTCTCCCCCTAGCCTGAAGGAACTTCTGAACCTGAAAGCCAAGTATCCAAAGGCACCGCTGGTTGTGGGGAACACCAGCGTGGGTATGGAAGGACAGAAGACCTTTTGACACAGGGATTACATATGCAGTAGGCACATACTCTTGCATTTTATCTTCTGGGGATCCTCTCACCACAATGATTGCACTTCAATATTTAGGCCAATGTAATTTCCTATGATTTTTTGCAGCATACCAATAACTAGATTAGGACTAGCACCACCATCACCCGAGCCCAAGGATTTGTGCTGCCTAACCTCCCAGTAACCTCAGACAATTTGTGTGAATAAAGAAGGACTCACTCATGCTGATGAGAGCCAAACATTTCACATTGACATTAGCTTGAGCATCACAAAATAAATAATGCCCATGAAAAGGGCATGGTAAACCCATATGCCGTGATATCCAGGCACTGGCTAGATTCTGCATATTATGGATGGAGTTTGTTTTTTTTTTATAAATTGTCAGTATCCCTTTTTATGAGGGACTAATCAGTCAGGAGGAATTTGGTAAGAATATTTCTTTCACTGTTGGGACAATAAAGGCCCAGATCAAAAGAGAACCCTTTGGGTCTTCTAGTAATCTGTACATTGCCTAGCCAAGGGCACGACATTTGTTTAGTAGTATACCCTCATGATGCAGTACTTGGCGAAGTGTCAAAATCTTAAGTCTAAAAACTTCAAGTCCATTCACATGAAGGGGAAGCTCTCTGTTGTCATCGGATCAGGCTCTGAAGCAGCTACTGCACAGCAAAGAGGACTACCATAGAAAGCCTGAGGTTTGCAATAGAGAGTGGTCATGAGCTAATCTCATTATGACATGTATAAACTAGTTTAGGAGTAGTTTTTTTTTTAAAGACATTGCACACAAGAAGAGAACAAGGGAAGCGGAAAAATTACGTAGCTCATAGAAGGGTGGAGTAAGTGGCTAGAAACATGATGAAGCAGGTGTGGAATTGTGTATAGCTCTGAGGTGAGAGGTGAAATCTGAATGTGATAGAGGAAAGGACTGGAAACCAATCCAGAGGAGCAAGGAGTAAGAGTCAGGAAAGAGAATATTGGACTTTGGACTTCAGATCAGCCTTTGGACTGCAGAAAGAAGCAGATGAAGTGGGCCTGGTAAAAGCAGTAAAATGTGATATTCAAGATACTGCACAACAAAAAACCATAAGACTTTGAAACTACTTAGTTACAGTGGTTTTGAACATTTTGGTTTCCGTGTCAAGGAATATGGTTAATTCTTCAAACAGATCTTTAATCATACTACCATACTTTGCCTTTCAGGACTCAAAAAAAATCACCATGGTGCCTATCATCCAATCATTCTCCATCCTGTTAGGATTCCAGAAATGCATGTTGTGAGTAGCACAAATGATGGTAAGTCTCCAGGTTACCTCTACTGATGGTACAAAGAGCAGTGACTGAATTCACTTGGGTTTTGTATTTTGACACCAGAAGTAGAAAGAACCATTGACTGTCATTGGTGTGGAATGTTTTGAGTTTTTTCTCTCTGTAGCAATCATTTCACTAAGCCTTTTAACCAATATGTCAGCTCACCTATGGTCTGGAGATGATGTATGGTGACAGACAATTTATGAAACTGTTCTGCAAGAATATATTTGTTCAAATCTCAAATTTCTGCAGACAGCAAACAGAGGGAAAGGCCCTAAGTTAGCCTTTTTTTTGTTTTCACAGATTATGAGCCTTTCTATCACAACCATTGATCTAACAAAGTCTACAAAACATTGATTAGGTTAGGGCTAGATTTTCAACACAAAAATATTCAGACATAAATTTCCAATCCAAAATATCACAAGATTTTCTTTGGAGTGGCTTGGCTGGATTCTCAGCTAATAGAAATTATCACAGATGCACTGACATCACAAGGGCTGTGCTAATGCCCATTATACGAGAATCCAATCTGGTAGGCCCATCACGTCCATGAGTGGAGGCACTACACCTGTAGCAAAAGAATGAAATGCAGCATGTTCTCCATGGGAAATCAGGCTATTAAAAATTAGGGAAATTAACATTTTGTTACAGTTGCCTCTTTCTCTTCTTATGTTCTCCTAGCTCCATGATTTACGGCAGCTACTGAATTATACATACTTTCAAATTATTATGCTAATATCAGTGCAACTTTGTATTTAAGTAGATCCATCAATAAAAGCCTACTTTAGAACATGGCCCCTTTGTTCAGAAAAAACACTACACAATACTTGAAGACTTCTCTGCAGAATTACTCCAGCATTCACTGAAGTCCATGGTAGTGGCTTCTCTGGTACTACTGGAAGTGTGATTGAGTGTGGCTCAGTCTTGGAAAATTACAACAATTTGGTCATCCTTCATCCTAATGAGTCAACTGTTGTCCATGTCTCTGGGGATACACAGCACAGAAAACGGATGTGCATTGGTGTATGCAAATATGCAATGTATATTTTTCAGGTATGCATTTATACTGGGAACCATCACTGAATAAGCAAACAGTATTTGCATTTCTTATTGCATGGAATATAAAATGCATCTTACCATCACTTCTCTTTGTCATCCTGCTAACAAGAGCTGTGTACAAAAGCAAATCTTTAGAGGCCTTATCAGCTATATATTGCATTTATATTGTGGCACTATGATTTCACTGTTTAAACTCATTTGATTTCAGGGCTAGTGATAGGAGCTGCCTGCTGCTTGGCCCAGCTCAGAGATATCCTGATGGAGGCAGTCCCAAAACTTGCAGAGGAGAAAACAAAAATCTACCGAGCTCTCTTGCAGCACCTGAGAACTCTAGCTGGAGAACAGATGAGGAGCATGGCAGTATGTATTCAGCAGTGACAGTAAATAAGCCAACATTACAGACATATCTGTGTGACTTACAAATATATGGAGAAAAGCTGGGTGAGGCTGGGATCATGCCTCCTAAGGGTAAATAGTTAATACCATCACAAATGTTGTATGAAATAATTGGGAGTCCTACACTAGTTAGCAGGGGCAAATATCCAGAGAACTGCAACCAGAGAAAATCCTGCTATCCCTGCTTGCTGGCTGAGCAGAACTGGAAGAGGCTGAGTAAAGAAGAAAAGTGGGGTTCTCTGGTAAGGTACTGTACACCCTGCAGCCAATCATACTTTAACTTAACTATCAATGCATAGCTGTTTACCCATCATGTGTTAGGCATCTCTGATCTTGTCCCTGATTTTCCTTTAAAATTCCCTTACCTCAATACCTTGTATTTCTTCCTTTAATTAAGGGAATGGCCATCTCTTTGGGGGATGGGGGGCACGAAAGTAAACCTGGTCTCTCAACAGAGATGATATGATAAAGGACTTTTGAAGGGAACAATAAATTAAATCATATTAAAAAGTATGTATGTAGAACTTCAATTAAGATTGAACAAAACAAATATAAGTTCTTCCAAGAGGCCTTTTAAGTGAATAAAATGGGGTTATGATACAGATCCCTGTTATGTCTAAGAAGGGCAAGCCTAAAAATAACCTCACTGTTTGTTAAAGTCTTTAGGAGGACACACAGTAAGCAGGGGATCAACCTGGGACTTGAACCCAATCTCATCAGTTGGCAAATCTGTTCTCAGTTTGGCATCAGAAGGTAAGCTTTGGACCTCCTGCCAAATACCTTTGCCAGATGGGCAGAGCACTGCAACAGAGAATATGGCTATAGGTAACAGTTTTCAAATGAAACACTACTGTGCATCTCCTAGATGAATTAGAATGGTACATGTTGCTGAATGGAGGACAACGTTCTCCTGGTATTTGCCTGTCATTTTAACTGGCAAAAAGTGTCTGCTAGTAAAAAATGCTATCTGTCCATTTCACAAGGCAAAAGGAAACAACATCTAGCAATCTCATGAAAGTGAGGTGGGCAGGCCTGACAGGTAGAAAGACTTTGGCTATATCGCTCCATTTATTGGACAGGTTAGCTTTATCTTGTAACTCCACCACTGTTTGCTTTTATTGCTTATGTCTCTCTCATTTTAAGAAAAATGGTTCATTCTCTAAGGCCATGCACCTAGAAACTTCTCTTGAAGTCACTGGTACATTTTTTGCATATGTGTGGGTGTATACATGTGCATCGTGTTTAAATAACACTTCCAGTAATCAAGCCCAAGCAAGTCCCATCCTTGTCACATAGAATCTGTGGGTACTTTGGAAAATCTTGGCAACAATTTCTACTGTCTTTGAACTAAAGATGTACAGGGCAGATTCTCTGTCTCATTGCAGTGCTTGATAGTTTCTTAAAAGCTTACTGTGCTTTAATGATTTAATGATCTAAGAGCTTTTGAGGAGAAACAACATAGCTGTATTTAAACCTAGATCTCTGATTTTCTGAATATTATTAGCATTTGTAAGACATATATTTTCTAGAAAGTATAAAGTATTTAGTATTTTGTGTGTAATGGGGAACTAAATCATATAGGGAAATATATTTCACTTAACATGTATCATAAAGATTAGCCTTTCCACTCAAAGGATTTTGCAGTCTAAGGCTAGATCCTGAATGGAGCAGACTGCACTAAGGCCATATTGGCCTTAATATATTCTTTTGCACAGATTCAATGAAATTTGAATCTGCAATACTGAAATGTTTCTTTCTTGCTCCACATTTGACTACAGACTTAACAGACTACAGTTTTCTCCAACAGATGGGAAAAGACAGATTCTTTTAAATGATCAGTTTCTTGCTGGCTGTGAGCATGCAGACCTAAAGGCCAAGGAAGTCATTGTTTCTGTTCTCATCCCATACTCTATGAAGGTAAGACCTTGATGTTTCAGAGGTTTCATCCAGGTTCCAGTGTAGTTACTGGGAATATTTCCATTATTTTCAGTAGGCATTGAAACATGCAGGTTACTACTGCTTTGGAAGTATCTAAGAAAGTTCTGGCATCCCTCCATCACCTCTCCCACTTCTTCCAGCTGTCCATCATCTTCTACATCTTTGGGCCTCTCATTGTTTTTTCCCCCACTCTTAAAGGTGCTCTTGTGCCCCTTCCAGACAAGAAATTTGGGCTGCCTGAATATTTCCAGGGGAAATGCCATATTGTCACACAGTCTTCAGCAATAAAGCTCATTTCCAGCCTCTTCTCACTAATTAGCTATTTACACTGAACAGTCCTGAGCTGTCATTGCAACTACTCACAAAATAAGGTCCTAACTACTGTGACCAAAGGTGGCAGCATGTGGCTTTTGGGTGTTAGGGACAGAGGAAATGGTGTCACTGTTACTGTGTTCTTAGATGTCCCTCTAGTGGATGTGAGGAAAAGTACGGGGCAAGTAGAGGAAACCCAACAAGCTAGTCTGATGTGATTGAAATCAATGAGGGAGTGACCAAAGGAGTCTCTGCCAACCTTGACATCAGGGGGTGAGTCATACTAAACATATGTGGCCTCATGCTGGAGGAGTGCTTCTGCCCATGAGAGGCTGGCTGGCCATGGCAGGTTTCCCCTGAAAAACAAGATTCCCATGAGCTCAAAGCCTGCAAAAGCATGATCTGTATTGGCAGCAGCAACAGTGCTGCTGCTGCCCAGAAACTTGGAGCCTTAGTGGTGATTTGAGAGACAAACAGCCTGGAAGAGAAAAGTAAGGAGGAATGTGTTAGTTCCCTCCACAAAGTAAAAGAAAAGAGAAATCCCAACCTGCTTTGTCCCATGACAAGTTGTGCCGCAGAACTAAAGCTATCACAGAGGGTGTTTCAGAGTCTTGCCTTTCAGAGAGATGCAGCTGCACCTAAGAACAGCAGAGGTGGAGACAACAGAATGAATAAAAGAAAACAGCACTGCTGGCAAACTCAAAAGGACACTTCGAAGAGCAGGAAAATTATCTATCAGCCATCACATGAACAACATGGGGGATTAGGCAGCCTCACCACAGGAAATTAACACCATTTTTTGGGAGGTTGCTTCTGCCATTCATTTTCATGCTGAATTGCCTTTTTGATTAACTCTGCTGACACAATGAAAAGGCATGTGCATACTTTTTTTGCAAGGCTTGTCAACAGATAGTGTAGATGGAAACCTGGCAGCTGCTGGCTTTTGGTTTTGAGTAGCTTGATGTGAATGTTGCTTCAGTGAAGTAATGTAAATCTGCTGAGAGGATTTTCTGTCTCTGACAAGACTCACTGTTCAACATGTAATCCTGAATTTTACATTTGTCATGAGAGTATCACATACTCATAGTGACAGATCTAACCTGCTAACTCCTACTTTAAAAGTTCTGTGGCTGTCTGAATCTGAAGTTTCTTTCCGGGGCTACAGAAAGGGCACTTTATACACTTTCTTCAAAGGACTCGTATGTGCCTGATCATGAAAGAAATTGCTATTATGTTTCCTTTTAAAATATGTGGATTTGTCACCAGAACAAAATATTTCTGACAGTAGAAAGCCCAGCTGTTTCTATTGCCTCCCTCTGTAAATGCCATTACTGTAGCATAAAATGTGAAATCTCCAAGTGTAAAATCTTCACAAAATCAGGTTCCTTAACACAGTGGGGCCTCCGTGTCCTGGAGAAGAAACAACTATTTTCTAAGCTGGAATTCGATTTAAAGGACATACCAGCCATATATGAAGTGGCTTATAGCAGGACTGCTTTTCCAGCACTCTGAAGTCATTAAACTGCTGATAAAATTTAAAATTTGGCATGTTTTCTTAAAAGTAGATAACCTCAAATAATGTCCCCTCTTAGTATGTCTCTCTATGATTAGCTTAGTACTTCAAGAAAAATAAAAAGTTTAATTAAAACAGTAATTCTAGCAAATGTTCTTTAAAAATGTTGCTTTCTTTGGACAGTGGTAACACCTAAAATACAAGGAATAATAGATTTGTTTTCTTTCAATCAATTTCTGCCATTAATGGAATTTTTCCTTCCTTTGTTTACCATTAGAATGACTTTATTTCAGCCTTCAGACAGGCTGAAAGCCAGAAAAATGCTTTGTCCATAGCGAATTCTGGAATGCGAATCCTCTTCTGTCCAGGCACAGACACCATTGTAGATCTGAGTATTTTATATGGAGGCATTGGCTCAACCATACTCAGTGCAAGAAAGTCCTGTGAGAAGCTCATAGGAAGGTATTGAATATCTTCATGTATTTAAGCAAGTGCAGGAGTCATGGTGTGATGCATGGGGTCTGCTTGATTCTGCCAGTGGAGATCCCATCATCAGCCTCTCACAATCTGTATTTGTCCTGTCCTCCCTAACAATAGGTTATTTCTTGATGTAACTTATGCTGATTCACTTATTACTTCCCACATACTTCACAATAGCTTTAGCTGCCTATTACTTATGAAGAAGTGTGTGTTCATGTTAGTCTATTTTTCTACCAGGCAATGGAATGATCAGATGCTGAATGAAGCTTGCAGACTGGTGCTGGAGGAAATTTTTCTCCCTCCATCAGCTCTGGGTGGAAAAGTAGAATACAGAAGAACTCTGCTTGTCAGCTTCCTTTTCAGGTTTTACCTGGAAGTCTTACATGGTTTAAATCAGATGGTAAGGACCGGACAAGAATTGCATACCCACATCAGCGTACAGGCTGCAGGAAAACTCTGCTTTTTTAAAGATTAAGGGATATGAGAGGGAAGGGTAAAGGTGCTAGACTTTACTTCAAAATATGTGAGGGGAAAACTTTTGGTTTAGAAATAAGGATCTGACAACACTGCTCTGACATCACCTTCCTTTCAGTATCCCTTCAGGTGTGCTGAGCAGATGAGTGCTTTGGGAATGCTACAAAGTGATGTTGCCCAGGGTGTCCAGATCTATCAGCTGAGGTGTGTTTGTAGCTGGGACTGCCACAGAGCCTCTATTTTAATGAGTATTTTGCCCTTCTAACTTTTCATTCCTAAACCTCCACTAATGGTTATGTGAAGCTGCTGAAACAGTTGACCCTGTGGGAAATCTTTTACATTTTTGTAGATTTCTGGTCTTTCAGGGTGCAGATGCACTCTTTGCCCTCAAGGTGTTTTGCAGCATCAAGTGGTCCTGACACAGCTGAAAGAGGGGCACAGCTTTCAGCTATGCAAGAGCTCAGCAGAATTTAGTTAAACTGTCCAGTGGGCCTCAGTACAAATAAATGGTATAACCTACTGCAGCATCTCTGTGATTGTTCAAGCCTTAAAAATTTATTCGCAAAGCTACAGTATGAAAGGAAGAGGTGGTTGGCATGTGAAAAAGTTTGTTCAGTAGATTTCAATTTTAAAAATTTTCAAATTTCATCAAGAATTTTCACCCATATTTTTGTTTTGTTGCAAAATTGAAAAACTTTAAAAATCAAACTTCTGCTGCTTCTTATCAGTTTTCCACCAAAAACTTTCAGTGTCAGCCAAGAATTTGTTTTTTTCTCCTTTAAGAGACTAAGAAGATATGTTTTACAGAAAACTCTTTACTCAGTAAAAGCCCAACAAAACCATAAATGTTAGATTTTCACAGTCCCTGATAAAAGTGTTTCAAGTTAATGTGAGCTACCAGCAATTCAACAACATAAAGCACCAAAGCTGTATTTTCATTATATATGTCTGAAATGCTTTCAGTTCCAGGCTGACTTTGAAGTAATAGAGGGCATTGTCGGTAGGAATTTAATTAGCAAAAACCTGGATGAAACCATTTTTTAGTCTAGTCAGCGCTGGCCAGAATATTAATTTACCTGTCTCTTTAGGAGGATGGGCAGGAAGGAATTAGAGTGATCCCTGAATATACTCCTGATTTCAGATATGTTTTCTCTGAAGTAAACAATGTGAAATATGATTGTTTGAAGCAGTGGTGATGCTGAAGTCTGTAAAAGTGTGGCTTGCACAAGGATGCTATCAGAAGCAGTATGGACCCAGCAGACAGGCTAGCTATAAGATCTAGAAGACTTTAGCTCTCCTTTGTCTGCTATGGTTCCACCATGTGAACTAGTCATTTTGCCCCTTTTACCTCTCTTTTTTTGATTTTTATTTTTTTCCTATTTATTTAGTTTACTCTTTCCACGGAAGAGACTGCCATTTACTAGAGACATGAATGGTATCTAACACAGTATGTTTCTCAGATCTCTGACAGGGCACTTTGGTGCCACTATAGCATGAATTCTAAAAATGGAATTAGCCCTTTATAATGTGTCCCACAAATATTGTCATAAAATCTAGATGGTTTCCACATGGATTTTATGATCACAAAACATCCTCAGAAAGTGTTTTTGAGTAAAGCTTTCTATAATTACTGTTCTGGCTTGAGGATACATGTTCCTGTTCTGCAGGATGTTGACCCAGGTGTGACAGAAAAGGACTTAACTGTAAGGTTCAAGCAAACAACTTGAACTTCACTCGCAGACTTAACTGCAAGGTTCAAGCAAATTATTTATTTGAACTTCACTTACAGACTTAACACGCCACTATCACAGGTTTTACAGATACAATGGAGGAATGCACTATTGCAATTTCTTAAGGCAAGAGTAGTACATTATTATAACCACAAGCAATTCACAGACAACCACAAGCACGCACTTGTTTACAAACTTAAAGCATAAAAAATATTCACTTACCCCTCCAGGTAAGGGCTTTCAATCCCAGGGAAGTTACCTCGACCGGTGTCCCAATCAAGCGGGGAAAGGGTTTCCTTCACAAGCCAACTGTATAGTTGGAGAAGTGACTCCCCCATTTCCAACCTGAATCTTAGAGTCTTTATCCCGACTTGTGGAATGGTGTGTATGACTATGTCTGAGTCGATTATGATATATGCCTAAATGGATTATGTGTATCTGAGTGGAGTTTCCCCTTATCTTTCCTTTGTTGGTCTGTGATTGTTTGAATACACAAGGTTGTCATTTGAAACTGAAGCTGAAACCCTCCAGGTTTTGGGGCTTTTCACCTTCCTTCCTCAAGCAACTGAATAGTGGTTGGATTGAGACTCAGGGCATACTATTTTTTAAGGGATTTCAAGGCTCAGTTCAGGTTTTGGTTCTTTGAATGGCACAGCCACTGCCCTGTTTAGTTTAGGGTTTATCAGACAACCCAGGGCTAAGCTGTCTACACAGCTCCCTGTGAGTCGTCTCTGCAGAGAGACAGGGCCTCAAGGCAACCCAAGGCTGGGTCGCTTTTGTAACCCCCCATGAGTCACCTGCGTGCACTAGACATGGTGAAACTCGTTTGTGAACTATGAGCCAGACAATCCACACACCAGGACAGTCTCCACAAGATCCTGTGAGCCGTCCCATCATGCACCAGTCTGGTATTAAGCATACCACTGGCGAAGCGGTTTACATTGATGACATTCGTCCAGTGGATGGAGAACTTTCACTGGCTCTGGTCACCAATATTAAAGCCCACGCAAAGATTACGTAAGCAAGAAAACCTATAAGCACATAAGTATGTTAACAAGTATTTTCTGTTCTTATTGTCCAATTTGGCCATATTATGAGGTATGTATTGCAAATGAGGTAAGAATTTCTTTACTGTGTGCTTTAAATAGTGTCAGATATGGACAGAAGAGTCCATATTAATGCATTCACCCCTTTTAGTACAAAAAAAAATGTAGAAGGGAACTATATTCTTAGATTTTGTATGTACTAGAACTAGAAATTAAAGAGCTGTTCTATGCCATGCACAAACAGATGTTCATGACTTCCATTTGTTTTTTCTCAATATGCTAATCAATGCTTTTCCACTTTCTTCTCTATGTAAAGATCTGTGGTAAGAATACCAAGTGGATTATGCTTCTGTCCTAAAGTTCACTGAATTACTTGTACTAGAGATATTTGTACCATGTACTGTACTCATTTATGTGCATGTTCTACTTTCCAGGTCAATCGATGCATCAGAAGCCCTTCAGGTGCCCGGAGCGGTTGATGTAGTGACAGCAAGGGATGTTCCAGGGGAAAATGGCAAGGATGAGCAAGCATATGCAGAAGATAAGGTATTTCTTGCTTCTGGAGGAGTGACTGGACCTTTTGCTCCAGTTATTTACAAAAAAAGGAAAGTGAGTTTGCAAGCATCATCTTGCTGCAATGAAATGAAAATAAGTGCAAGAACTGTTAATACAGTGCCAGGCAGGCTGGGCTAAACAGAATTACCATTCCCCAGTGAGAGAGAAAGGAAAAGCTCCCTTAAATAACTTGGGATTTAAATGAATGAGCCATGATTTCTCAAGGGCTGATAAATGAGTGATTGTCATGGGTTCTGAGAAAGTATGAAATAGCCATGGCATTTGAGATTTTCAAAGATGAGACAAATGAAATGAGAATTTCCCAGTTGGAACCAATATGAAATTAATGGCCAGATTATACACTAGAATATGGTAATGGGAGACAAAACTTTTGTTGAGCATCAACAGAGCTAAGAAATGTATAGGATCCATGCAGTCAGCATGACTGTACAGAATGTCCCAGGCCTCAGGCTCTATCCGTCACAAGTGACACTGTTGCATGGTATTTGCAGTGGGGCAGGAATAATTGCTAATGTGTTGCTCTTACCTCCCTATTCCTTCTTGTCTGAGTTTCCTTCGTTTCTGAGTACAGACAAGGAAAGTGGTCTGTGCCAGATAGGATTTTACTTGGCACAGTATCTGGCCACTTCAGGATGAACACAGGGTGAATGTTCATGACTACCGACTGACGTCAGCAGCATTTCTGAGGACAGAAATGTTGCAGCAGATGCAAGACGCTAATACACTTCTCATCTAATGAAGGTGAGTCTGCACTGACATAGTATTCTTAGAGAAACAGAATATAAAAGTGGCATTTGAGCAGAATCTATTTCCACAAAACACTCTTTGTACAGGAACTTAACCACACCTGTGTTTTTTCCTTGGGTAATACATTGCTGTGTTGCAGGTGGTTTGTGTTGGTCAGATAATCTGTGCTGTGGTTGCAGAGTCACTGACTCAGGCGAAGTGTGGGGCTGAAAAGGTGAAGATAGTGTATGAAGATCTGGAGCCAATTCTGACCATTGAGGTAACAATCTGTCTCCTCTTCAACGTCTGATAGAGCTCTTAAGTCACCTCACTCACTATTTACCTCCTTGTGCAGAGCTCTGCCAAGCTTTGGATATTTTTTTTTTTTTTTTTTGGTATGAGATATGACTTTACTGGTTCTGAAGATGAAGTGTAAAAAGTTTATAAATGGCCTCCAAAGTTTTGTTTTTAGAAACACACAAAAAAATCTTATTAGCTATCTATTCATCCAGTATATTTGTAGATCTAGGATGAAATTGCTAAAGAATATTTAGAAAGTTTTAAGTAAGCAACTCCATGCCTCCAGGAGCCAAATTCCAGGCAGTAGTAGGTCAGTATAGAATTAAATTTCAGAGCTCATGTTTGCAGAAGTTCTGGAATCACACATCCTGCATCCATGTTCTGAAAATTTTCAAGTCTGGCAGGTTTTCAGTAGCAAGCAATCTGATTCTGAAATATTTTCAACAGCTCTGAATTCTATTAATAGACATTTAGTGTTTCTAATCTGGGGGAAGAAGGGAATGATATGAAATACAAAAACCAAAAAAACCCAGAAGCTCTCTGATGGTGGAACAAATATCCTGCTCTTTCTAATACTTAGCTACAACCATCTGTCCATCTGAAAAAGGATCATATGGATGATGAAAGATACTGAGAAAGGATTCAAGTCTGCTGATGAAATCATAGAAGGTAGTTCATACATGCAGTGCATCAGGCAAGGGAGGAGACTTATGCTAGTTCAGAATCTATTTCCAGCTGGTGGCTGAATTTAAATTTCTATTCTCTTCTCAAAAAAACTTACTCTGTTCATTTTTTTCCCCTTCACTGGGAATGAAGATGAAATGAAGCTTCACATTTAAATGGAGCTTATGTAACACCTGCTAGCTCATGGTTCTAAGACCATTTCCTTGTCTTAGAACTTGGCTAACTAAAATGAAGTTCCTTAATCCTAGGACAAACATTACAGCTAAATAAGGCTTTGTTTATGGGTGTTAGTTAACTTAACTTGCCCTGTTTTAAGCTGACTGCTTGATTTAGGTCTAATCCCAGAAACAAGGGGATCAGAGTAAACTGGTCTGGAATACCACTCCTACTGTCACAAAATTCACTGTCTTCAAGTAGTAAACATGATCCAGTAGTCCCAGAGCATACTCTGTGCATAAGTATCAGACCTGTGTTTAAGAAGTACCAATGAAGAATATTCCACAAGCTCCTATTGTAGTTAGTTCTAGAGTTTAACTGTCCTTATAATTAGAATGTTTTTTTTTTCTAATACCTAATCTAAATCTCCCTTCCTGCAAACTTTAAAGGTTCACCCTCTAAACAGAGTCCTCTCATCTTTTCCCCATAAGTCATGTCTGCTAACTGTTTTCATTGTCACTGCTCACTTCTCCATTATCTCTAATTTCACTACATCCAACTTCACTATGGTAATATTTCAGATTAGGTTTCACCAATGCCAAGTGGAGTCTCCCAGAAATTCTATATAACGTTAGTGTCACTGAATGAGATTAGGGTTGTTGTGGTGTTATCAATTGTGGATATACAGTCAAGTTGTGCTCCTCAGTAATCCCTGTTTAGATCTTGTTCAACAGTGCTATCTAAAGTACTGGCACTTACCCATACTGAACTTCATGCCATTGACTTTAGGCCATTTCTGCAATGTAAAAAAATCACTTTCAAATCTGAACCTGTCCTTTAATGGGCTTGCAGGCCTTTCCAGTTTGATATTATTTGTAGCTCACTCATTAGTTACTAAAGCAACCATGTGGTAACATTACACACACAAAAGACTCTTCTATTATTCTACATGCATCATCTTTGCAGCTTGACAGCCAATCCTGTAAACTGCTTTCTAAGGGCAGTTTTCAACCAATGGTATCCCTGATTTTATCTGGATTGTAGTTCTCAACTTGCTTATAAGAGTAGTCTGTGGGACAGTGTAAAAAGACTTAGTAAAATTAAGGTTTATGATACCAAGATATGCTTCTCTTAACACTGGTTTGGCCAGTTTTAATACTTCCCCTAATTCTGTGTTTCTAACACTTGAATGCAGCTCTGACATTTGTTAGTGAGCACCTTATAAATGCTTAGACAACTCATGTGTCCTGCTCATGTGTTTTTCTGATTGTCCTCTCATGACATATATTATCACACCTACCCTTCTGCTGTTACCACAGATTTCTGCAGCTGAGTTTTCCTCTGCACTGAATACTAACTACACATGAATTAGTTATTTAGAATAGATTTAGAATCTTAGAATTAGAATACCTGCTCGATCACAGGAGGGAATGTAGCAGACCATCAGCCCCTTTTCATTTCTCTGACATCAATTCTACCTGTATCATGTTTGAAAGAAGGATCACATTTATCCAAGTTGTTTTTAGAGACCTCCAAGCATGAAGACTCTGCAGTCTCCCCAGGCAATTTTTTCCAGTGCTTCATCATTCCTATCATTAGAAGGATTATCCTCATTGCCAACAATTTGCTGCAATGTAAGCACTGTTGTGCTTCTTGTTCTTTCTACTGTGAGCATATAGCACAGACTATTCTCTTCCTCTTTGCAGCAGCCTTCCATGGATTTGAAGATTCATGTCTTCTTTCACTTTTTTGGGCTGAGCCCCCTCAATTCTGTCAATCTTCTCTATATAGGTTCATGACCTCTGATGGGTTTTTTTCTGCTCTCCTTTGGACTTTTTCCAACTGTTCCCCATCAAATGTCATGTCACCCTCTAGTGGCTTCAGTTCTGATTCTTACTACTTAGGCATGAATGTGTGTTTCAGGAATAACTGCTAGGGAAATATTGTCACACCCAAGGATGGCATAAAGTTAAGATTACATAGAGAATTCACAGAATTAGCTTTTAAGCTATGCTGTGCTGACAGATTTCCCTCTCTCTAAGGAAAATGGCACAAAAGTAAAGTGTTGGGTAGAAATGGGTAGAAAAAGTGTAATACAAGAAGGGCATACTGATGGAAAGAGGATAAGAAGGGAAGAGGAAAGCTGCATTTTCCCTCAGGGTGATTCAGGAGAAGGTATTATAATCCTGTTACAGCAGAGAAGATGTAACCTCCTAAAGAAGAAAAAGCATGATATATTAAATTGATACTGATCTTATCCTGGAAAAGGAAAAAAAAAGCTATACAAGGATTAGGTGATTGAATAATTTCCTCTTAAACACAGGTCCCAGAAGGTATAAACCTGAGATACAAAGAAATAAAAAATAAACGAAACTATTTTTCTTCTGTGACAAAACTCTTTTTCCCTGCCACATATACATATATATGTATACATAGGCAAATATAAATTTCCTCACAGTTAAATTGAAACCCAGCTTAGATTTTCCTATAATTATGTATGTAACAGGTGAATTGCACATGGGAGGACAGGAACATTTTTACCTGGAAACAAATAGTGTGCTTGTTATTCCAGGAGTGGAGGATAAAGAAATGGACGTGTATGTGTCAACTCAGCATGCAACAGATGTACAGGTAAAACAAAGTATTAATGATACTTGTTTCTTACCTTCCTAAATAATCTTAAAGCTGAGCTACATGGCCAGGAGCTGCTTTCAGTCTTCCGTGCTTCTCTTGAAAATCCCTAATGGTGTTCCCAATTCAGATTAATTGATTTGAATCTTTTTATGAAAATAAGTGGCCTGACTACTAATGATGAAGCTGAAGGTAACAGTAGGTCTTGTGGTCTTTGTATTATCCAGTGCAGTGCAGACACAAATGAGCAGTATTACTATGGAATGAACAAACGGTACCTTGGATAGATAATATGCCTGTAATCATGTTGTTGAGAAAAGACTAATTCTGTCTTAGATATATTGGCCAAATCCTCCTAAAATCAGTGAGAATCCTCAGTACAATCCTGGACAATTACTTTTTTGCAGCAGTGAGTGTCTCCAGCTTTAGAAAGAGTATTCAGACAAGATGGGGTTATAATCATGTGTAAATAATGATAAATGAATATGCAAATAATAACAACATACAAATCACATGAAATTATGTGAAAAAAAGGTTAACAGGTCCTAGCTAACATTAGAATTGGATTGTAGGCCTGTAGAAAACAACAGTTCCAAAGAATATATGTTAATTTCTACATGTTTAGGATTAGCTTTTGCAGTTCATCACTGGCTTGCATTTTTTAAGCTTTCCCTGTCAGCCCAACAAGTTAAACATCTACTAGCATCTCTGGAAGCACTGTCAGAGGAGATATTTTCAGAATGCAATGGTTTGTCAGTATTTTAGCTACACTGTCTAGTGTGCTGTAAACAATCACTCTGTTCCATTCAACTTGATATTTTAGTGGATGCTTTATCTCCAGCCACAGGTGAAACTTGCAGTTCTATATAGAGATTATAATATCTGCAATCAGATAATCAAACTAGTTTATGGAGGTATTTTTACATTTCCACTATTCTTTAAAGACTAGATTGTGCTTTCATTGGCATCTTTACTTGTTTGAAATCTTTTGTTTGTTTGTTTCTATAGCAACTCTAGTTTTCTGCCCAGGATTCTTAAACCTGTTAGCTTTTAATATATGGTTAGCCATGAAAATAGGTATTTTTTAATGTACTTTGGTAGGTAACAATTCTCAGTAAAATGCTGGATGTTCACTTTTGCAGGAATTTGTGGCTTCAGCTTTAAACCTCCAGTACAATAAAATTATGTGCCACATGAAACGTGTTGGTGGAGCATTTGGTGGGAAGATTACTAAACCTTTACTCTTTGCTGTAATTGCAGCAGTGGCAGCCAACAAGTAAGTTAATTGAACTAAATCAAATGAGTGGTTTAACTAAAACAAATTAGATGACAAGACTGAATGAAAAAGGAACTCCAGTCCTGAACCCTTCTTGGGGTGTTATCTTGACAACATCATCTTTTTTACCAATTTGGCAGTAAATCTTGGGTAGAGGCTTGAAAATTCTCTGGGCTTTTGGCAATGGTATTCACTTACTATCTGAGCGCCAAAAAAAAGGCATGGAGGCAGTTTCTCTCAGGGATGATCTGTACAAATCCCAACCATTCAGGCCTTTCCTAGGCACCCTGGCTTGAATTTCCCTCTAGATATTCAGTGAAAGTGGTTCTTATCCTAATACCTAGGTGTGCTCACATCAGCCCTTTGTGCCACAGCTCTCCTTTACTCTGGTTTCCTTGCCTTGTCCTGTGCATGATTCATGGAACTTGCATCTCCCTGTTGAGAAGCTAAAGGGAAACCACTGAAAAACTCATTTCCTCTACTTTGTTTCTGTAGGGGGGGGGGGGGGGAAATCTGCTGAATTAGCCTAAACTAAGGTATGGTAGTTTAATAAGGTTAATAAGAAACTAAAACATAAAATGGACTGATTCATTGCCACCACTAGGAGTTTGGCCACGTACATGTAATGTCATTTGCAATCTGCATGAATAGGCTGTAATAAAAGTGGGGGTTTTAATGTTCATTTTAGGACTGGGCATCCAGTCTGTTTTGCCCTTGAAAGAAATATGGATATGTTAATCACTGGTAGATGGCACCGTTTTTTTGGAAAATATAAAGCGAGTGAGAGGAGAAGATACTTTGCTCCATTACTGGGTATAGTTTCTTCTGGGGCAAATAGCATAATTCCATTGACTTAAAAGATGCAGCAAGAAACCGAACTCCTCCTCTTCTGAAATCCTAACCCAGCACCAACCTTGCCCCAGTCCTAAGAGTACCCTGACAAATGCTGTGAATCAAAACAACAGCAATCATCCTATTTCTACAGCCCATGCAATATCCAGAAAAAGCAGAACCATCCATCCCTTTTCTTACTCCAAAATACTGCTAATGTCAGCCCTGCCCCGTCCTCAGCTGACAAGTACGTAAATCAGAATTGAATATGAGCCACTTCTCAGATACAAAGCCAGCCCTACAAGGTAATGCAAGATTCAGCTGGTAGCAAAACTCTTCCTTTTGACTTCTAAATCCTTACATTAAAAATAACTAGGTAAACAATGCCAGTACTGAAGTCAGCTTGGCAACTGGTTGTAGCAGGGGCAAACCCCTTCTCTTTGGTGTTGGTCTATGATTTGAGCACACTAAAACCCTCCAGGAGGGGTTTATGGTTCAATATGGTTTGGATAAAGAAAGGATGAGGAGTTGGTTTTCTTATTGACTCTTGCATGAGCTGTAGAGTTTGGCTGACAACAGTTTCTGGGAGGCTGACAACTGTTTCTGGGAGAGACTGGTTATATTTTTCATTTTGCTGAAGATAGTGCTCACAAAGATGCTGTTCAATTCTGGTTATGATTAGACTAGATTTAGAACTGGTTTGGGAAAAGAAAGGAGGCAAGTTTTGTTTTTGGTTAAATCCTGTATTGGCCATAAGACAAAGAATGTGATTGTGAGTGACAGATGTCAATAACATATGTATTTCATATTCTTCTGGGTATCCATTACCTGATTATGGTTGAATCTAGGATAAAATATCTTGTTAAGGGCAGGATTGTGGTTTGGGGAAAAGTGGTTAAGCAGTTGGTTTATTAACGAGCCTTGCATGGACTTCAGGAACTAAGATGAGGACTAGCTTAGTGAAGAGCTGCTGAAGCATATATAGGTCATCTATATATATTTGATGCTAGGAATAGTGTTAGGAATGTGGCTACAGAAAAAAAAGGAAGGAGAATTTTGGTCTATTTTTCAGTCCTGCAGAGGTCACAGGTCTCAGTAATTGCATGTACTGCATATGTGTATATCCATCACCCAAAACTTCCAGGCCAGGATATTTCATATAGCTGTTACCTGACACATTTGAAGATAGGCCTAATATCATCAGTTTTGTCCTCAGTCTGAGGTGATGGTGATGTTTTAAGTGATGAACAGTTTATTTTAATTTCTATTTATTAACAGGTTATTGGCAGATATTGGTAACAGTGGCATTATTAATATTAGGATTTAGGTTGCAGATACAGGTAGAAATAAGGAAAAGAAGGAATGGAAGGTGAGTCTTGCTGAATCATCTAAGAACTTCAATGAACTGATAAGACTTGCTTTTAGAAAAGGAAAAGGCTTATATTTTGTTTTCATGCAGCTACTTATTACTTGGATATCACTGATGGTAGTGTTAGGGTTAAAGTTAGAAACAAAGTGAAGAAAACAAGGGCTGAGATGTTTGGGTTTTCCCTGAGCTATTCCATAAGTACCTGGGAAGGGTGAAAAGAACAAAGGGAAGTCTTCTGTTTAATTTTGATGAAGACACTGGCAATATTTTCAGGCACTATTAGCATTACAATAAAGTTTAGGAAAAAGAATAAATTTGAATCTTGGTTCTTTCTTGAGTCTTACACGGGTACCAGAGGTAGGATGAGGGCTGCAGTTGATAGATGTTCCTGGCGTGTTTAGTTTTGCTGAAGGAATAAAGTGCCACAGTATTTCTAAGGTCCAGATTAGGGTCAGGGTTTGAATAAAAAGTGTGATTTCTTTGGCTGGTTGGTTGGTTTTTTACTTGCATGGGTTCCTGAAGTGCTATGAAAGCTATCTTGGAAAAGCAGCATTTAGCTTATGTTTCATTTTGGTTCACTCTTCTTTTAACTGAAAATCCCCATTATAGGTTTAGATTTGCATTAGGGAACCCATCTATGTCCCTAGGAAAATGAAAGCAAGAGGACTTTGTCTTCTTTCTACATTTTACATGGACCTTGAAGCTATGGTAAGGACTGGGTTGTCCCTTATACTTGACATATGTTTCAAACCTTTGATTCATATATCACTTATCAAGAATTGCTTAGGCGAAGCTTAGGGTTAGAGGTATGTTAAAGAAAACAAGCAAAGATGAGTTTGCTGAGTCATATATAAACAATAGCATTAAGATTTTCCAATGGAAGGTCTAGCATTTTTTTTAAATTTTACACACATACTGGTTACCTGAGGATTCTAGAAGCCAGGCCAAAATTAAGGTTACTGTTTTTGAGAGGAAATATTCTGGAGTTTGATTTTCTAAGTTACATTAGCATCTGAGCTTGGAGGAGAATAGGTATTGGAAAGGAGGCATGCCTTATGTTTAGTTTGGGGGCAGATACTGTTTATCAGAGTATTTTAAAAGTTAGCGTTAGGGTATTGGCCGGAGGGGGGGAAATGTGGAGTTTTATTTTTTACAGTCTTTCATGAGCTCCTGAGCTACAAGAAGTATTTACGTTGAATGGGATGTATGCTTTATGTATCATTCTGGAGCACACAATTTTTACTCAAGAGTTATTAAGGCTATTTTTATAATGTGAGGGTTGGGACTCACAAAGGAACTGATGAAGAGTGTTACTTATAAAATACTGTATAAGCCCTAAGCTTTGTTGGGTGGTATTGAGAGGGGCTTATGGCTCATGGTTTGTTTCAGTGGAGATGCCTCTTAACAACAGATCTCTGAGACTATGGCTACTGCTAGGGAAGGTAAAAATAGATGTCAAGATTTTGTTTTCTTGCTGAATTGTCTATGAGTCCTAAAGTTACTGATAGTGGCAAAAGTTCCTGTTTCCTTTGGTTTCAGCTATTGGTTATCTGAGTGTCTTATGACGAGTGTTAGAAGTAGAGTAGGCCTGGAGGAAAGAAAGAAAGGAGAGTTTATTTTCCTGCTGTCCAATCTTACATGGAGCTAAATATTAAGGTATGGATTTAAAGCAGGAGAAACAATTAATCGTATTAATTCTGGTGCTGTTATTCATTAATTAGCTATCTTGAAGCTAGGATAGAGATTGTGAATTATGACTAAGGTCATGCTTTTGGAGAAAAAAAGAAGGAGGAATTATCCTTCTCAGTGAATTTTCAATAAGCCCCCATAGACTTATGGTTCATATTTTGTTTTGATGTAATTACAACTTCCCATTTTTCCCTAAAGTTTGGATAATGATTAAAATTTTAAAGGAGAAGGAATGTTGATTGTGATCTCTCAAATCCTAAATCTAACCCCAACCCTAAATTTTTCTTTACTTAAAAAGCAATAATTGCAAAAACTGCATTATTTGCTTAACTACATTAAGCAAAAACCACTCTGCCCATCAGTCCCATCTCTTATCCTATCCATGCAGTTATGCAGGATTTAGCCAGCAATAGTATTCATCATCTCTTATTTCCTTATCCTTAGTCCTGATGGAGCTCCATCAGTTTGCATCATTTAACAAGTTGGTCTTCAGTTATTTTACAGTTTTCTATGATTGATCCCCTTTAAATATTATTATATAAACTGTTAAAAATATAAAACCATATATAACCTTTTTTTAAAAAAAGTTGAAGAGGAAGGAACCAGAACTAGAATTGAATGAAATTTGGTGGATATTTCTGAACATGTAATCTGCAAAATACATGCTCCATTGGTTCATGTTGTTATGTTGATGATGTTATGTTAGGTGATGAAATCATCAGGATGAAAGATCATGACAAAAGGAATACTTCAGAAAATAGAATAACCATAATCAGAGTTAATGTTTTCTTTAGTGATCCTGTCATCCTTTTTCTGGTCTCTGTTCATACAGAAAACAGTGGTGAACAAACTTTTCAGATTCTGTGTGAGTATAGTCAATGTCTACGTGGGAGAATAGCTTTGTGGGCAGCTGAGATATTCTGAAGATTTGTGGGGTTTATATATATGTTTTGCTCTTAGTTTGTGTATTCAGATCCAAACTGATATCATCCTATAGACAGAAATCCATGCAGGTAATTTTTCCAATTCAGTGGAATAAATCCTATTGTCTTCTGTAGTCTGAACCTCAGGTGGTATTTGCTAACTGGTTAGCTTATTTATAAAAAGATGTTGGAAATACATGAGGGAAAAGACTGCTAATGCATCGGTTACTATATTACAGGTTGGATTCATGAATGATGGTAGAATCAGAGCTGCAGATTTTCAGTGCTATATAAATGGTGGCTGTACAAAAGATGAATCTGAGTCGGTAAGTCCTTCACTGATACCACTCATGCTGACTGAACTGGTCACAAGAAGAAAATAATGGCTCTTTGCCACAATTTATTTCTCTTAAGAATATGTCTATTCTTGTTAAGTACAACTCTCATCTGCCCAAAGTAAAACTGCATCTGTGGCCCAGGTGTTGATTACAGATTATCATTAAGTAGGTACAATATTTCCTGACAGGTCATATTGGACATAGAAAATTCATATTTAAAAGTTCAGTGAACACAGAGAGACAGTGAGTTTTATTAGGTAGCCTATTATCATGAAGTTATTCTTTCACTTTCCCAAAACTGAAGGTCTGATTTTTCCCTCAGTAATGCTTCTTTATGCTATTGTAATTCCTATGAGTTAAATGCAGTTTCTCTGATTTAAACACAGTTTCTTTACTTACATTGGTGTAAAAAACAGCAGAAGAACAGGCCTTCTGAGTATAGTTCTACTCCTCCTTAAAACAATTACATCTCATTGGTCTCTTGAGTCTTTCACATGTTTCACTATCTTTTTAAAAGAAATTCAACCATTTGAACAACTATAATCTCTTACCGTAGGTGATTGAGTACCCTGTGTTGAAAGTGGACAATGCATATAATATCCTCAATCTCCGAGTCAGGGGCCATGCCTGCAAGACTAATTTGCCTTCTAATACTGCCTTCCGAGGATTTGAGTTTCCTCAAGCAGGTCTGTTTGTGGAGACCTGTATTGTGGCTGTGGCAACCCAAACTGGCCTACCACATGAGAAGGTAAAAGAACTAAGACTGCCAAATAAAACATGGGATAACAGAGAGTTCTAGGACCTAGACTGTCAGAAGCTCCTTGTGCTTAAGCCAGCTCTTGTAGAACCAGATCTACCAACTTTACTTGGCCTGAATGGTACTTTATTCAGCACCTATGTTTCCATGGAAAAATACTTGATATAATACAGATAAGAGTGGAGAAAACTGGCCCAGGATCTGTTGCAAAATGTTTGATGACTGCCATTAGTATGACCAGCTTCAGTCAAAACAGTATTATCTCTTGTACTGTGTGACCAGTTTTAGATCGCTTTGTGTATGTTCAGCTGTCACCTGCACCTCAGCCTCTCAGAACTGGACTTTCCATCTTTTCTATCCATCCATCTATCAACAGTTTAGTTAGCTGGCTCCTGTCATCCCAATTACCAGGTTGACACTTCCGGCTTTTTCCCAGCCTTCAGAGACAGTGTCCCAACAGTTTTAGTTGTTGCCATTTCCTCTCTAATATTCAAGATCTATCCTTTCCTTACACACTGCTTAGTCCAGTGTAAGCTCTTCCTCTTTTGTATGTGCCAACCTCTTATACATTCAAACTATGGTTTATAAACCATTTTACTCTCCTAGGATGCCAACCATCATGTCTTTCCCCTATTTCTTTGAATCTTCTCCCTCTACCATTTACTTACTGTCCTTTACCACATTTCAAGAAGCTTTCAGAGACATCTCCAAAGGACAAACAGGTTTTTTAGTTTTAACTTCTGCTTGCACTAGTCTCATTTACAGTTTGAGTTTTCCAACCTTCTTTGCATTGAGTAGTCCTTGTGAACAATCCCACTGACACCACTTAAGCTCAGAGGCATTTGATGTGCAAAAAAATCAGGCTATTTGTGTAGTGATTTCCTTAGAGAAAGGGTTGTGACATTATGTTTAATATAGATAAGTATTAATTATATCATTATATGACATCTCATTATATTATATATAATATGTCAATATATTACAAGTCGATATCTATTTTCAGCACTGTGTAAACTTGCTTGCTGTTTAGGTTAGGGAAATAAACATGTACAAAGGAGTTAACCTAACGTCCTTCAAAGAAAAGTTTGATGCAGAGAATCTGTGGAAATGTTGGGAAGAATGTTTGGATAAGTCTGACTACTACAGCCAAAAAGCAATGGTGAAAGAATTTAACACAAAAAATTATTGGAAAAAGAAAGGGATTGCCATCATTCCCATGAAGTTTTCTGTTGGATTTAATGCAACTTATTTTCATCAGGTAACGTCTTCAAAACAGTGCTTTTGCGATCTTATATCTCTACTTTTTTTCTCCAAAAATAGAGGAAGTATAATCTGTGCAGATAGGAAGGAAAGAGAAAAAGAACTCCAACATGCTGGACTAGCATAAAATATCATCCATGGAGATATACATTGTTTCAGAAAGAATATCACTCTATCTGGCCAATTTCTTTATAAATGCTTACTCAGTATGAGATGGGGCTTTGAGCAACCTGGTTAGTGAAAGATGTCCCTGGCCATGGCAGGGGGGGTTGAACTAAACAATCTTCCCTTGGCTGAACTAGATCATCTTCCTTTGGCTTGAAGGTCCCTTCTAACCCAAACCGTTCTATGATTCTATGGGTATTCACCTCACAGAAACATAAATTTCTGATTCCCAACATGCTATCTGTATGCAGCAAAAAGCTAAATAATTCACTGTAAAAATGTCGTACTTGGAACCTTGCATAATCTGGTCCATAGTATGAAAAATTATTACTCCTATAGTTCAGGTACTACCATTTCTATGATAGGTTAAGCTCTGCTACTAGAATTTTTTATGGCTCAGGATAGTGTTATTTCTGGGGAAATTTTCTGGTTCTGATTATTTTTATTTTCTTTTAATTCATGCCTTGAACCAAAAATTCTTTCAAGTGAGTTTCAGGTTAAATGAACAAACATTGTTATTTGTTTATGAGGGTACAATGCATGAAAAACTAAATCCACATGGTTCATATCTTGGTTGTTTATTCCATTTCTTGATTGTTTCTGCACAAATTTGTAGATTAAGAGCTCAGAGAGAGATTAATATATTTCATCCAACAACGTTCTCATGGTAAAGAAACATTGAATCTAAGGATCACAATTCATCTGATACAAAAGGTCAAAAAAAAGCATAAATAATAGTTATATTTCACCAAAACCTTCAAAATAAAGCTCAGGCATTGCATTGAATTTCCAAAAATCTAGATCTAACTCTAGAGAATAGATTTATTGTTCAATCTTGTCTCTGTCAGCTAAGACTCTAACTGACATCAGCAAAATGTTACCTGATTGCAAACATCACAAGTTGGCACCA
This sequence comes from Haliaeetus leucocephalus, assembly GCF_000737465.1. NCBI lineage: Eukaryota > Metazoa > Chordata > Aves > Accipitriformes > Accipitridae > Haliaeetus > Haliaeetus leucocephalus. The sequence continues at coordinate 4,483,437 of NW_010972437.1, forward strand.
AAGAGATCACATGACCATTATTTCTCAATGTAGAATTAATAACAAATAAAAAGATGTCCTGGAGGCACTGTATTTCACAACAGCTCTCAGGCTCTACTGTTTACTCTCTGAGTGTTGGTAGCTGATTGCATGCAACAGCAAAATGTCTCTTTACAGAATTTGTAGTTCTCTTTCATATCCACTTTTCCTCCACAGGATTATATGGCTTGTATGAGATGGATTTCTTTCATCACCATTCCCTGGGAAGTTATTTGTTCCTGATTTTACCATGAATGAAAGTTCATTACTTCCATTCCCACCTGCATCTCGCATTTCCCCTGTTTAAAATAGCTATTTATCGGCACAAGGCTGCACCAAAATACGAACAGAAAGTGAATCACATTCTAAACCATTCTCTTGACAGCCTATGAGAGAGAATGGAAGAGCAGTTTTCCCATTGCTCCATCAAAATTATATACTATGAACAGTTAATTATTACCCTGTATGGATACACGCAAACAAAAAGGGCTAGGACTAATCCCTCAGTTTCAGAAAAACAAAAGTACAACTCTGCTATTGTTTTTCTAAAAGAGAAGTTCTATAGATGTTCATAGTAGGTGATACCTTGCCATCTGTCCAAAATGCCTTTGATTCCAGGTTCAAATTCCACTCTGTCCTCCTTTTTATTGTGGCTGAGGAGGGAACAGCATCTGGGGCTACACATACATTATAACTAGAACGAGCATCTTCTTGATTCACCCAATTTCACAAGAAGAAAAATATGCTTTTCTGTTATTTGAACTAATTACTGTGATCCCTGCAGAACTCCTTTGAATAACTACTAGCTTATTTAGAGTATATCCTGCCTTAGAGCAGTGACATTTGTTATTGTCAGACTGCTGGAGAATTTCCACTCTCTTTTAATAATATACTGCCTCTTGTGAATTAAATCTGTCTTTGCCTTGTTCTTTTCCTTATGCACCTTTGTTCAGTGAAGTAAGAAAATTACCAAGTTTCTGTGGCTTTTCTTTAAGCTGGAGCTCTCGTCCATATCTATATAGATGGGTCAGTGCTAGTCACTCATGGTGGAATTGAACTGGGACAAGGAATTCACACTAAGATGTCACAGCTGAGTTAGTTAGCATCTGAGGGTAAACAAAATATAAGAAAGATAACTAAGCCAAAAGGATGAATGGCACTAAGAAGCACAATAAGCAAATTCTGTAGACATAAGAAAGATAAATTTAATACTGGGTTGTTACTTCTGAGTTACTGATGAAGACAAAACTTAGGAAAAATGCAAGCTATAATCAAAGTGATCTTTCGAGACCTGGAAAGGAGATGAACATCTTTGTGGTAACATCACTATTATCAGGATAGCAAAGGCACAGAAAGCACATGCAAAAATGACCCAACCTTTTTTTGCAGAGGGAGTTAAAGTGCTGAAAATTTAACTTTGTAATTTATCGAACATAATGATAACATCAGTTAATTTTTATGCATTTCTGATGTAAATAGTGATAAACAAAACTATGTGCTAAACAGGTCATTTTGGAGCTAAAATGAAGCCACTCCTTCAAAATGAGCTGAATGAATATCTGAATATTAGAACACTGTAAAAAACAGTAAAGTGGGAACACAAACTAACCAAGCCATTTCAAATGAGATGATAGAAAATAAAACATGTGAATAAGATTTGAAACTCCATGAGGGAGAATGATTCATTGTTTTTTAAATTTGATTAAGTTTTCCATATGCAACAAAAACCTGATTAGAGAGCAATTAATTAGAGGCAAAACATATAGTATTGCACTGTATTGTTTTATCTTATCTTCTGTTACCTGAATTTATTTATAAAATACTTGTTTTACAGAATAATTGTTAAGGAAGACTTCTGTGTTTGTCCTAGTCATGGTATTACTGTTGAATTAGGTAATTTCTTTGTGTGTGTATATAGAGAAAAAGATGAATGGCATGATGAATTCCTGCCTTGAGATTGCATCTTCAAGTGGGACTGGATATCTTTTTGTTTACTTTTATTACAGATTGCTAGTCGTGAACTGAAGATACCATTGTCATATATACACTTGTGTGAAACAAGCACAACTGTACCTAGTGGCAAATACACAGCAGGTTCAATTGGAGCAGAAATCAATGCAAGAGCAGTCCAGGTTAGACTTATTACCATTTTTCCACATAATTGGTGGTTCTGATGAATACTGAGCGTCCCTCTGAGGATTCATCATTTTGTTTTGGTTTTGAGCAGCTTGCAGTTCTTTTATCTCAAAATCTCTCTTGCTAGTTTATTTTACATGTATAGTTTAAATCAATGCAAATTACAGAACACCGTTTAAAAGGGCTGCTTTTTTCTGCTTTACTGTATCAGATTTTTGAATGTGGGGTTTATTTTTTTTTAGATTGCCACTAGATGAATTTATGGATCTTCACTTTATTCTGTATTTAAACACAGTTTAAAGGAGAATTTAGCATAAGGTATTTTTCAGGTACTTTTTTTAATAATCAGACTGAAACACCCTTACCACTTAAATGCTTTGGGACCAATTCTGCTGTCATTTATTTTGTAATAAATCATTCAAGCCAGTGATTTTCTATCTAGTAAATCAAAATAGGAGGAGTCAGGTCCTTTATCTTCTTTTTGTTGATGGTTTCAGTGATAGCCTGGTATGTGAATACTTCAGTTACGTTAGAGCAGATGCCAACACCACTCTTCACAAAGTGCTGCTTCCTAGCTGGCAGTTAGCAGAGTAAAGAAATTGTAGGTACATGAACAGAGTTACGGCCCTTAGAATGAATTTAACAAACTGACTTCACTAAGGAAGAGCTTGTATTGCTTTGAAAACAGCAGATAGATTTGAGTTTGTGGATTGGTCGATGGTGCCCAACCTTCTTCCTCCCTAGGATGCTTGTCAAATCCTTTGGAAGCATCTGGACCCTATACAAAGAGACAATCCTAACGGCAAATGGGAAGACTGGGTAAATCTCTCTGTTTCTTACTATTAAATGATGATAAACCCACAAATGTGCAGTGAAAGCTGCCATTGTTCTGGAGGGAGAAAGGGGCCTCCCTGCATGAAGTAAACTGAAGGTGAGGAAGAGAATAAACAGTGTAAAAGCAAGTGGTGCAACACAATGTCCTGGCAAGTCTGGCCAACTTTAGAGATCTTGCAATGACCCCCTTCCTAAAGATATGTCCAGGGCACAAGGGAATGTGAAGCTTTTACTTAGGGCTCTTTTTTCTTCGAAATGTTTTTTTAAAGTTTCAATTTTTCTTTAAATATGAGGTAAAGAATTTTTAATTTTCTCTTTTTAATAATGAGTATACATTTTGCAGATCAGTGAAGCTCACAAGCAAAGCACCAGTCTTTCAGCTACTGGCTATTTCAAGTAAGGAAAGCTATTAGACTTTTTAAATTTCTCATCATCAGAGGTGCTACTTGGTCAGTAAGTTGCAGGAAGGATAAAACTGTCCCCATTCAGCCTTCTCAAGGCCATATCAGATGCAGCACACAAATCATTAAGAAGTTGCCTGGACTGGAGACTACAGTGTTTAACAAAAGGAATTCTCTTCAATCCATACTGATTTCAGAAGCACTTTATAGCCTTGGTTAGCTAGTTTGACAGTTGATGCACAGAGTCTTCTCCAAGGTCAATTACTGTAGGACATAGGAGGCCCACAAGGAATTTTGTTCCACGGCCATCATCATTTGCAGCCCTCCTATCCTCCCAAATTATTCCACACAACATATATTTATCAATGGTGCTACATCCTAGATTGTCTTTGACTACAGAGATCCTATGAAAATAGTTAGCTTAGAGAGTTTGTGATATATCATGTTATATGGTTCCTGTAGTAGTCTCAACAGTGAGAACAATGGTAGGGGGTGGGGGATATCTTGGTCAAATTCATCTAATCTGAGGGACGTTCTTACTTCCTCCAGAGGTTATGTTACAAACATGAACCGGGACACAGAGAAAGGCCATGTGTTCCCATATTTTCTCTTTGGAGTTTCATGTTCTGAAGTAGAAATTGACTGATTGACAGGACCCCACAAGGTAATGTCAAAAAATACAGTGAACTTGGAGTAGAGTTGGGTGAATTTCCCACCATCATTACATTCATATGACATTTTTTTCTTTTGCTTTTTTTGACTAAGATTAGAGACATAGTCTGTTGGATGTACTCAACAAAACACCAGTAGAACAATAAATGGCTATAGTCCCCTTAACAATATAATTTGTTCATCCTGTTCTTGTGATAGAAGTCTGATGTTAACCAGAAGAATAAGAAACACTGTGAGAACAGCAGAAAATAAAGAAAGTATAATGTTTCTATCATATATGATGACTTTGAAATTCAATTAGACCTTCTGAACATCTCCCTACAGGTTAGATCTTCAACAACAAGATCATATCATTAGTTACAGTCCTCTTTTTAACAGGGTTATGTTTAAAACAGGTGAAGCCACAGTCATATAACATGACCTGTTGCAAAGGGGATTTAGTGCAGGGACAGCATTCAGCAGCATTTTATGGAGACCAATCCAATGTCTTCTGGCTACCTGGGAAGCACACTTGGCTGCAGTGACTGCCAGACATCCAGCAGCCCATGTGGAGCTAGACTCCAAAATCACTGGAGTCTGAACCTCCTCAAACTACACCTCCTCAAACTACTGGGATTTAGGAGGAGAAGCCACTGGACTTTGTATAAGAACAGCCCAACAGACATTCTTCCCTGTCCCCTCCTCTACGTAAGGAACTTCTGTTCAGGTGACTGTGCTTCCACAAAGCATAAGAAGTGGCTAAACATCACTTCAAGCAATTCAGTTTCTATAGGAGAACAAGCAACAAAGCCATTTTTTAATTCACGATCATCCTGTTACTCATGGGAGGCGCACATCACATTCCAAGTTTCAGACAACCACCAAAAATGCATTATCTAGATGAACTCTCCATCAACACAGCCTGCTTCAAGTAGCTTTCATGTTTCAGAATATATTTATAATACTTGTGATGACATATCTTTCATGGGTGACACTATATAATGTTTAGGATCCCTTTGTTGTTGTGTATTTTAAGCATAACTTTATAACACATTTCATTTGTTTAACAGAACATCGGAACAGACATTGTCATGGATGCCTGTTTTACTATAAATCCAACTATAGATATAGGACAGGTATGAACTTCCATAGTTTTGCTTTAAATTAGATGTTAGTGAACATTCCTCTTCATGCCTGTATGATTGCTGTTATTGGTCAATTTAATAGCCACCAAAGCCTATGAGACACTATCCATTATCCATCTCAAGGATGCTGGATTGACAGATGTACTAGTATTTGGTTTTATTTGGAGCTATAAGTGATACTAGGTTAAGTTTTCTACTTCTTGTTCATCTTCTGAGAAGTGATGAGAAAAGCAGATCCAACAGACTTTGGAAATGTCCTACAGGAGTAGCATCCTGAATCTCCTTATGACTTTTACCTGATCAATTTACTCTACCCCAGAATTACTGTCTGAGGGCTAAATCTTAACCAGCTGCCACACACTGTTACTTCAGCTGTGATGTAGTGGAAAAAGCTATTGAGATGGAATAGACCTTTCTTTAAAGGTCTGTTATATCCATAGCTTTGTATTATGGATTCAACTACCTATATCTACAGACAAATTGAATAGTGACAAAAGTGGTGTCACTCACTAATAGTGTGTAAATAAGAAAGTAGTGGTGAACTTAAAAGTGTAAAAAATATTTGTCATTTCTTTGCAGAGTCAAAGGAAATGCTCCTAAAAATATGATCTACATTTAAAAACCTTTTTTGTCCTCCTTATTTATCCTATTACAGGCTCATCCTCATATATTTGCCCTTTGCCTAAAAGATTATGTTCATTTTGCACATTCAAGGATTGCCAAATTTGTCAAATCATTCTTCCTTAGCAATTCAATTCTATGTTCACCTTGCACCAGTGTTTACGTCACCACTGTCATAGCCCAGGTGTCTACTCAGCAGTTGTTCCTTCCTACTTTAGGTTGGCCTGTTATTTTTTCTTCATATCCAACCTATCATTGATTTGTGTCTGAGATGTTTTTCTCTAGAATAAATTTCATTAGCTATCTGCAAATCTTTTTAAGCAAATATCAGATTGAGCAGACTATTTATGTCATAGTCCCTGGGCAAATATCTCCTCACTGGAGTTCCTGTGGATTTGACTCAATTCTCTTTGGCAATTTTGCAAAAGCAAATCAGAGGTAACTGTACCAGTTACAGTGAGTTTAGCTAGGAATAAGGAAGGGTAGAACTTGAGCCAATGAAAATATTTGTGTAAGTCAAATGAGGACAGCTTGGTCCTATTTTGGTCTATGTTGGCTAATTTCTACTTTTGGAAGGCAAGATGCCAGTTCATGTGTAATCTTAAAAAGTAAGTCTAATTGTATATATGTTTTTCTCTTCTAAAATGACTGAATGAGATGCAAAATTTTACCTTTTTTTCTTTGCTTAGATTGAAGGGGCCTTCATTCAGGGAGTTGGTCTTTATACGTTAGAAGAAATCTTCATTTCCCCAGAAGGAGAGCAGCTCACTCTTGGCCCGGATACATATAAGATCCCTGCCATCTGTGACATTCCCGAGCAGTTCTGTGTCTATTTACTGCCAAATTCACGTAACTCGATTGCTATCTATTCTTCCAAGGTAAACACGCCAAACCTACCATTTGCAAGCACACCAGGTGATTCTGCTGCAAAACCGTAAGTGACTATAGTGTATGGTAGACTTCCCCCCCC
>NW_010972437.1:4490222-4500430 GCF_000737465.1 Haliaeetus leucocephalus
TTTCCTGTTTTAAGGGTACATCATCCTCTGAGGAGGCACCCAGTACTAGGATTGAGCACTGTTCATAGACTCAAAATAAAAGAAAAAAAAACCTCCTCAAAATAGAAGGGGAGTTAAAGGGGAGTGTAGGCTTCTGGCTACTAAAAGACAGGAATGCCCACTGTTTCAGCCTCAAATCTAAAGCAGGTATGACAAAGTGTCATGGTTTAAGCCCAGTAGGCAGCTAAGCCCCACACACCCACTCGCTCACTTGCCCCCTGTGGGATGGGGAAGAGAATCAGAAGGGTAAAAGTGGGAAAACTCATGGGTTGAGATTAGCAGTCTACAGGAAAGCAGGGCTCCATCACCTGTAATGGTTACTGGGAAGACAAATGCTGTAACTTCGAATTTCCACAGTACAAAAACAAATAGGAATTTCAAGAGGAAAGTCCACTCCATATTCTTATGGCCTTACATGGTGTAAATGAGTAAACAAACTCTTCCACATGAAGAAAATAGAGACAAAGGGCACATTTCTTATCAAAATTAGACAGCACAAACTTTACCCATGCAAGAGGGACTAAGGGGGCAGTGGGGGTGGGTATCTTTCTTTCTCTGTTTCATCATGTAGAATTAATTCCACTTGGACATTGAAAAGGTAGTTTATGTGAGAAGTCATGAGTTATTTCATGACTTTATAACGTAAGCACTGAAGTCCCAGCAGGAACCTTTTTTGATAGTGTAGCTATATTGTGAATTTTAAAATGATCCCCATCAGCCAAATCCTGGTCCTTGATTTTTTTCTGACTTGAAAGTTCTCAGACATCCAAGGAGAATTGTTGAATCCAAATATGCTGGACATGACCAAATTCTGAACTGGTATGATTCAGTGTATTTCAGATAACTACAGTGGAGACATGCTGATTTAACTTTCTGCCATCAGTTTCCAAAGCCTGTCTCTCCAGCTGCCTCTCTCTTCTGCCAGGGTGTGGGTGAGGCCAGATTCTTCTTGGGCAGCTCAGTGTTCTTTGCAATACGAGATGCAGTGGCTGCTGCACGAAAAGAAAGAGGACTGCCCCTGGACTTCACACTGAACAGCCCCTTGGCTGTTGAGCGGATACACATGGCCTGTGATGATGTCTTTACTGAGATGGTAAGGTTATTTTCATCCCTTTTGTGAGCTAGCCAACTCTTCAGTTCTCTTTAATCTGAATGGACTGTGCACATAGACTAATCAGTGAGCCAAATCTCTTTTCTTCGATATACCACAATTAGCAGAGCTTTACACTTTATTTACTCAGTGGCGCTTTGCTCAGCTATGTTGACAGAGTAACATGAAGTGATAGTCCACAACTGAGAAACCTGTGCTGTTTCCTCAGTGGTAATGTTTCTAATTTATATATCTCCTTTAATCTAAAAGCCCTTGAAAGTACTTTTCAGATTATAGACTGACTTTGTCTTTAGTGTCACTTTATTTGCATCTCTATTAGGAACTATGACTATGTCTAGACAATGTCTAGACACAGAGTAGATGTGCTCCATCACTTGTCCTGTGTTCCTGGTTTAGACTGATTCCACTTTGAACCATGTACCCCAGTTTCCTTCTTTTCTGCCTTGAAAACCAGGGAGATGGAAGTATGGGCTGGTATGCATCCAGGTCTTGTCACAACATGGAGTTAGAATACAGGCTGGGTGCACAAGAGCACTCCCAAATAAAACATTTTAGATTTATGTTTCCATGCAAGCATCACCATTGACAGTGGCATCCACAGAATCTAAGGGTGCAAATTTAAGATATTCACTGTATAGGTCTAAACTGTCTATGTCCCAGTTATTTCATATAAGCTCATTTTCTGTGTCATGATCTGAGAAGTATTCCTAGAGCTGCTTGAGTGAACACATCCTTGGGTTTTTTAAGAAAGCAGAGGCTAGCAATGATTCTTCCCATTGTACAATCCATTTCCAGCTGGGTTTATGAAAGCCCTCCACCTTGACCTTCAGGTCATGCTCTCTCTTCTTTGTTTTCTGGAATGAAGAGATATTCAGCAGACACTGAAATGATGGGGCCTAAGAAGGACAATGGATTTTAGATACCCTGCCCTTCTTTTTTTTTTTTTTTTTTTTTTTGACAAACATGCAAGATGCCCATTGCCCATTTTCTGCCTGTCTCAGGCATTGTAATTACTTTGTAGATTTGATGTGTAGGTTTGAGAACAGTACAGCTCCCCACTCTGAAAGTGCAACACAGTGCCAACTTCAGCTGGTTTTGACATACCACTGTCTTCAAGTATCTTCCCTCTCACACAGGTGTAACAGGTACCCACAACTGGTGGACTGTGCCTCTTTTATTGAATTTCCCCCACAGTCACTAAAGTTATTTGGATAATGATCTGTGTGCTTTGCCTCTGCTTTCTTCAAAATGAGAACGGCAAGAAAAACGTACCCTCACCCTTGCAGTTCTCTGTGTCTTTCTTTCTGGAGTAGTGCCTTCAATCTGCTCTTCTTTTTTCTTGCACTTCCCTCACTGGAAGGGGGTTGGCAGGACAGAGCAGCAGCCTGCTGGAGAGTATTTTTGTAAGACTCTGAGGCAGGAGCCAACTTCCCTCTCCCTATCTTTCCTAGCCAACAACGATCACACAAGAGTTTCTTCAGACAGGAGGGCAAGATGGGAATGATGACATTGTTTTCTGACTTAATAGCTTTAGCCCCTTCAACAGGTTTTCCACTGCACTCATTCTTCTGGCATTGTAAAAGTAGATACATCTGGAGTTGCTTAATACATTGTCACATGCCCCAGATTTCTGTTTATTTATAAGTTGAAGAGAAAAAGAAAAAAAAAAGGAATAAAAAAATGAAAGGAGTAAAGGATAGGAGCAATTCTCAAACAGATAAACAGCAAGAGTTTAGCAGCCATTTTCCCCTCAGTGCATATCCAGTCAGAAAGCAAACTAAACAAACACTTTGGGGACCTGGAAAATAGGAAACACCAGACCAAACTGTGACAAGGTCCATTAATTAAAGATTTCAACTTAAAAAGCCCCATGGACCTGAGTTTGAGCAACTGTGTTGTACCCTAGGCTGAAAATTCTCTATGAAAAGGGACACAGGTTGGGTCAGGCAAACCTGCAGGCCCCCATCTCTTCCAATGGCAGCCAGCTAGACACTCCCTGGCCTCTTCCTGCCTGGAGGCTGGGGCTGTGAATTCCACATCCATCCACTTCTGCTTTCTTCTGTGCAGGATATCCAGCGGTCAAGTCTTTCACAGTGATAGAACTTCTCATATTAATAGAAGTCATAACCAAGATCAAGAACCTTTGTGGGCTAAGTGTTGTGCAAACACTTGGTAACAACTTAGAATTTAAATAAAGGTTGAGTTTTTATCCAGTCATCAGGAGTTGATGTTCTGTTTTCAGGAATGCCCTCAGAAATGTAGGATTTCCTTGCAAACATCATGGCCTCCATGATTTAATGCAGTCTCATTAAACCATGTTGCATGACGGAACCTCATATGTCAGTTCCTCTAATCTGAGCCTTTCAGGCTGTGAGATCACCCGTGCTATGAAGATACGCGCTTAATTACCTGTTCAATTACAAGAATGCCACTGTTGACTAGAGGTAAGTTGGTTGATTTCACAACCTTTTATAACATGAGAAGGTGGGGATTTGTGCATGCAATGACATTTAAATGGTTGATAAGGAACATGCATTTGTTAATTACAGAAAATTTTCTTTCCCCTTAGCAAAATGATGTTGTTTTCTTTGTATTTTCTTTCAGATTTCAAAAGATAAACCTGGAACCTGTAAGCCATGGGACCTCAATATAGATTAATACTGCTTTCCTAAATATCAAACAACCAGGTGACTCCTTCAGCCACTTACTGACTGAAAGCATTCTTGCAAGAAAGTAGAACTGTAATACTTACACACACAGATATATCTCTCTCTCTATCTGTCTTTGTAGGACAAGATATAAGCACTAGTTCTGTCGTCCTGCCAAATAAGAGACCTCTCATTTTGAAACATACATTTCTTTCTAAATCAAATTGTGTTCCATCCTACACTGGAATAGTTCTGGAGTTACCCCACGAACTTCAAAGAGTTCAGATGCAATTTTGAAAATATCTGCAATGAAGAGCAGATCACAAATAGTACCATTTTGCCACTTCTGTATCTCTGTATCTCTGCCAAGTCTGAGATTCACAATTGTTGTTATCCACTCTTTCTGTTCTTCTAGTACATGAAAATCCCGAAGATCAGAATTAGACACTGTACAAATTAGTGATGGGCAATGTATCAATATTACAGTGGAACAGAGATTCTGAAAGTACATGCTGCCAAATGTTTTCTAGATGTTGATATATTATTACTACCACAGTAACCTCAGTAATACTCCGGTATAATAGCTCTTTGCTTCCTGGCAGCCCATCTCAGGCCTGCTCCATACTGGTAGATCTCTCTGAACCACTACCAACTTTGACTTCTCTCAGGGCTGGAATATAATCACTGCTATTCACTGCATTGTCAGCGCTCACTTCTCCTCTCCTTTGCCTTACCCACAGTTTTGCTCCTTCTTTCCAGCAAAATGGTGAAGTAGGGCATAGCTGATGCATTCATCTGTAGGTAAGGGCACAAGGTGAGGGAGGCGTACTGGAGGTAGGAAGGGTTAAATAGCAGGATGGGTTCTCAGTACACTTTGAGTGAAGTTCGTAACAGAGATGAGGATTTCTGGGTTAACATAGATTAGTGAGCAAAGATATAAGGGGACAGACCACCACATCTGTAAAACCTCATGGTCTTCTTACCTAAAACATTCATTTTGAAATGGGGTTGCCCATTGTAGCCGTCAGCAGGTATGCATAACAGATGTGCAGCAGGTGACTGAGATGAAAAGGTAGAGGGGAGCAAGGCTGAGAGGAAACAAAGAAGTTCACCATTAAAAATAGGTGTATCAGCTCACAGTTTAACTCAGCTGTGCCAAATAACATTACTGGCACTCTGACAGACATGGTTTTAGAAAGGAGGTTTTAAAGTGACACAGTGGCAGCTGTGTGAATCTTGATGGAGCGTTTCCCCGTGAGGAGAGGAGGCTGAAAAGCAAGTGCAAAGGTGTTTGAGAGGGAGAAAAGGAAATGGCTGAGCTGAGCCAATGTAGGTATAGGTACAAATCAATATTCAAATTTCACATTTGATACTTCAAAGCAATACAATTAACAGTCAGAACACATCTAACAACATCATTGCATACCCAAAACACTATTATAAGAAATAACTCTGGAGATACAAAACAGGTATTGTTAGTTCGATCCTGTACTCATTTATGTAAACATAAATCTAGGCTATTTTCATTTATTTTAAGGGTGAGAGTGCAGGCTTAAATTAGCATAGTATAGAAGAGAGTGTGACCTGCACACACCCTCAAATAAGTCATATTTAATCTAAATCTGTAGAGGTACAACAAGATTTTATTCCTTTACAAATAAATTAATGTTACAAGTAATGAGGAAATTGCTAGCTTATGTTGGTAAATTTTTCCTGTTCATTTCTCTTGCTAAATTGTGAGAGACTACAGCTACTGGGAAAAGCTCAACTGGCAATATGCTTTGCAATTTCGTAATATCAAAGACTTCAAGGAGTTGACAGCAGGAACTGTCATGTCTTTGTGTTCCTTTCCTTAAAATGTGATATTCATAATATGTGATTTATCTTCTTGGCTTTTTATTTAATTGTGATTTAGAAAAATGCTTTCATTTTAGAATGAGTGCCAAAGCAATCAGTGCCTTGGGTTTAGAGTGAATGAACAAATACTTGCAAATATTAAGGTGAAAATCCTTCCTCTGAATGTGGTCTCCCTTAGGGTATTTTTGAATGTGTTATTTTGGGGATTTCATTGGGATGGAATTTGCTGGAATTCCAGCAAACTGGAATTTGCTTAAATATGTCTTCAATACAAGCAAACTTGTAAGGCACTGTCCTGCTATTTTGTGACACTGTGATCTACAACCAATTTTGTTTCAAGGAAAAAATAGTAATGAAAATGGTATCAGATGAAATCTGGCTCCTACTGACAATAAGAATGACCAGTGTTTGAGCTTAAAGTTCAAAACGTGTGACTTGACGAGCCTGGTGTTTTCCCATTAATCTACTGCAGTAATGAATTTCATAGCAACTGACATACTCGAGTGGGGCTGTGGGCCTTGGGGGGGGTCTTATGCACAGGTGACAGCAAGGGGGGAGATCTGGGACTGGACAGACTGACTGTCTAAGGCCAGTTACCAGAGGGGTCCTTATTGTGTGTGTGCATATGTATATCTATATGTGCATTTCCCACTAATGGACTTTCATGCTAATCAGTCAGAGAGGGGAACAGGACAAAGCCATTGGTGCTGTTTGTGTTTGCATGAGTGCAGAGTGTTTCCGTCTGTGTTGATCTGTGTGGGCAGCTGCATTTATATGTATATATGTTTTACACGTGGGCTTGCATGATTGCTTGTTGAGAATACATGCTCAGCCTTGCTACTGGTTGGACCTTGGGGAACGGAGCTGCATCAGCCTCACCTTCAGTGGGCTGATGCAGCCCCTAACATAATAATCTAACGAAATTGTATTTATTGCAGTTGAGACCCTCGGAAGCATGGAAGAGTCATCTTGTACAACTGAGATAAATTGTATTATATTTCCAGATGAAAGTACAAGCACTCTAGCTCCAGAAAGGATGGTGGTTTCATTTCCACATTCATGTGTCCATACATTGCAAGCATAGGCCTACTTTCTCCTTCTTTTTAAAGCTTTCCATTTTTTATACACCCAGCGTATACCTATCTTGCAGAATGAACAAAATATTGATTTTTATGACTTCCAAGTTTTACTCTAGTTTTAACTTGTAAGGGTAGCGTAACTAAGTGAATGCTGGTTCGTGTGATTGTGCCGTGGCTGTAGTCCAGGCAAGAACACACAGGGGAAGGTAAGCAGCCTCACTGGAGATATGGCCTTACTTCAAGTTAATCAATTGAATAAGACAGCAGGATCAAATGCAAGCTGACCAGACCTGCTTGGAGGAAAGAATTTCGCAGCTAAAAGCTAAGATTCTTCTTTTCCAGGCTTTAAATGTAGTATCTTCCACCTCTTATATGGATAAATAAGGAATGCTTATTTGCTTTCCTAAACATAGATATATTCAGGGATAAGGTTTTCAGAGAATGTCTACTGAAAAAAAATTACCAGAACTGGTGTGTTCCCCAGATTGTGAGTGGCTGATGCAGATCACTTAGAACACTGTATAACACCACAAAAGGACAACACTTCTCCTTACTTTCTTCTGAAAAATTATAAATTAGCTGAAAGATATGATGACCTCTCTCCTAGGCCAGTGAAGACAAAAGAAAAGATTCACAGCCAAGGAAGTAGTTTGTTGGGATAAAAAAAGAAATAGGGATGGGGATGACCTTAATTAAAAAGTCATGGTTGTGCAGGTGACCCCACTGTCCCTTCCTGAAGCACAGTGACTTGCTCTGTTTATACACCTGATAACTGGTCATTTCAAGAGCTTTAGTCAAAGGAACATTATACTTTTCACCTGGTGGAAATTTGGCAGCTGTGTAAGGTCTAGAGGGAAGCTTGCAATCTCCAGGTTAGTTTAGTGGTTTGCCCTTTTGGGGAGCAAAGAACTGAGTTGCAATTGCATGTCCTGTCCTATATCAGCATGGAGAGTATGTTGCATGTTGTTATATTCAGTCTGGTAGACATCTCCAGTTACGTGCTGCTGTGTGAGTTTGGCAGCGTATGCTTTTCAGACTGTAGTTAAAGGACCTACACTAACGTACTGTTTTTATTTATGCCACCTGCTAATAGACAGACTGCTCTACAGCCTGAAGAGAGGATGAGACCTGTTATTATAATTGCTAGTGAGAAGAACCTGTATTTTAACTGCAGTAGAGAAGGCCTGCACTTCTGGAACTAAGGAAATTTGTTTTACGTCAGATGTGAGTAGCTTTTAACTGATAATTCTGTCTGTAGACACTACAATACGTGAAGTCTTTATAAGGTGATGTTATCATCAGGATCTGAGGAAAGAAGAAATTCTTACAATGGTAATAGCAAATCCAGGACCTAATAGCACAGCAGGTGTGGTATTGACAAAGGTGTGAGACTAAAATTGTAAAGCCTCAAGAGCTTTTATAACTTCCCCACATAAGAAAAAGAGAGATCTAGTAAATATACAGAAGCTCTGATAGTTACTGAAAACCAGGTTTATTTGGAGGAATGCACAAATGAAAGAACGGTCAAATGCGCCTTTTGGAATAGAGCGCTCTTTTTATATATATTGTATATATATTTGTACAGCATGTAACGTGAATGCTAATAAAGAACAGACAATCTGGGCATAGATTTAATGCAGTAGTAATTAATGTTTCTGATCCCTCTGATACACACATCAGGTAAATTATATGAAACAGCTTCTCAAATTTGAAACTGGAATATCTAATCCATTCAAAAGTGAGAAGACGGTCTGGGCTAGCGGATTTTCTGCCAGTTACTCTACATTTAAACAAACAAGAAGAATGGCTTGACACAAGCTTTGTCTAAAGCTGTTTTACAAGTCTGATTTTTCTAAACTTAATTAAGTCATCAGCCCTTCTAAAACAGTGAATTTGCCCAGGCAGGAAGCTTTAGAGGTCTTGGTAAATAATCTGATGCATGGGAAAGAATATAATATTGGTATTTTCCTCTTCAAAAGCCACGTTTCTGCTGAACAAATAATTCTAAGGTTAGGAGTGAAATCTTAAAATATTGAAGCAATAGCAAAACTCCCTTTGATGTTGATGGGGCCCAGTTTTCAAACAGGGTACTTCTGAGGTTGTCTTCCTTCACACCTGAACTAAAATGCTGATACCCTATTAGTTGTTCTACTTACTGCTGTTTGCCTGATTACACAGGCTTCCCGTTTTTACACATCTGAGCAATGTGCTATTGAGTATGTAAGGAGTCCCTCAGAAAAGACAAAAACAAATGACAATTTTTGTGAGCAGCCTGGGAAACGGACTGCGTGTTATCGCAGTCAAATTTATGAAATACAACTGTCATGGTGCTAGCAAGCATCAGCCTTTGCACATTTTGCAGGCAAATAAACTGCACTTTGACCAGAAATCAGTTTATTATCCGAACCACTTAACCTCTGAAGGTGAACACGGGGAGCGCGGACTGCTCAGACAGCCGCTCCCCTCTCTGCTGGGCAAGCTGGCGCCCGAGCGGCGTTGGTCTAGAGGTCTGTTTTAGGGCAGTTTTGCGGGAACTCCTTCCTCTTCCAGAGCAGCTTCTGCTCCGTCGTCTTGTTTGTACCTACCTGTTGTTGGGACCCTTCCCAGGAAGGGCTGAACCTGAGCCCCGAGGAGGGAACCGGGCGGGGATCTGCTTGAGTGCAGCGAGCGGTTACGCTCAGCCTGACAACGTCTTTCCAAGGGGAGCGGGCCCTGCTCGCCGTAGGCCTCTCTCCGCTGCGAGCAGCCCCCAGCTCCCCCTTGCACACAGCGGGCTGCCGAAACCCCACGCAAAGCGGGGCTCCGTCCTGCCCCGGGGCTCCTTGTCCGCCTCCGCTCCGTGCGCCGCCCTCCTCGGAGCGCAAACCAGGCCAGACGGCAGCCCTCCCGGCGGCGGACCGCCGCAGGGCACCGCCATCCCACGCGGGACCCTCCCGACCCGGCGGGATGGGGTGGGACCGCGCCCGCCGCCAGGGGGCGCCGCCCTCCCCCCCAGGGACTGATCCACGCGCACCGCCGGCGCGGGGCGGGGGGACGGGTACCAGGCGGCTACTTGCGTGTGACGGTAAATCACGAGGGTGGCGGGCGCGCTCACTCCCGGGGAGGGGGAGCGGGCGGGCACCCCCGCTGGCCGGGAAGGGGGAGCACCTCCGGCAGAGGACCGGTAGGTGCCCGTGGGCCCGCGGCGCCGGGCCGGCCGCTGGAAGCTAGGCGGCCCCGGGAAGCCCGGCCCCCTTCCCTGGCCCTTTTTCTCTCCATCCTCTCTGGCGGAGCGGGATGGTCCGTTCCGGGCGGGGCGGAGCGCGGCCCTCCCCTCTTCCTCTCGCGTTGGTTCCGCTCCGAGAGCTTTCGCCGCCGCTCCTCGCTGCTGCTCGCGCCCGCCTCCGCTCCGGGCCGCTCGGGCGTTTTCTCTCTGCCTTAAAGTCGGTGAGGAGAGGGGCCTGGGCGGGGGGGCGGCCGCCGGGGGACGGCGCG
>NW_010972437.1:4500808-4517696 GCF_000737465.1 Haliaeetus leucocephalus
GGGGGAGGCCGGGCTGGGAGCGGGCGGGCGGGCGCCGTCGTCAGCGCGCTGAGGTGCCTGCCTGCTTCCTTGCAGGGTGTCTTTTATGAATAATCAAAAGCCGCAGAAGCCGACGCTATCGGGCCAGCGTTTTAAAACTAGAAAAAGAGGTAAGCTGTTCGCGGTGTGCGTACTGCCGGTACCCGCTGTCGGTGCTGTGCGTGTGGCCCACTGTAAAAAGCTGGTTTCTGGTGATAAACTAACAACGCCTTCATGCTTTTCTCATAAATCTTTTAAATGGACCGTGCTAGATAGAAAGTCTTGAGGCTCACTCTGGGTGCTAGAGTGCTCTCTGCGCTAATAAAAAAATATTTGCCACTAAGAACTGTAGCTGAATTTACAGTGATAACCTGGCTTAAGAGATGGTCTTTCTAGAACTGTACTGAGCATGTTTAGCCTGAAAGCAGAAGTACCTAGTACCCCTGAGTTACAGGGGAACGCCAGCACAGGCTTGTTGCAGGTTAATACGTACATCTGAGGAGCATCTAACCTAGCTGGAATTTCAGTGTTAGCCACTGGATAAAAGTTACATTGTCCCTTAATGCTATAAGAATATCTGATTTAAATAATAAAAAAAAAAACCCAAACACAAAACAAAAGACCAAAACCCCACCCCCCAACCAACCAAACAAAAAGCACGAAAAGTGTGGGATCTGCAAGTGCCTATCTCTGTGTGTGCACAGTTTCTCCCATAAGAAGAGTTGATGAGTGAAGAGGTGTGGTGAGTAATTTAGGATTTTGGTGGTGTTTTTTTAAACCTAAAGAGGAAGTGGGGACAGCTGTTAGAGTTTCTGTTTAATACTGTTTTACTAATATACTAGCAGTGTTCTAGCTCAAACTGACAGCATTAAGGGTGCTGTACATATTGAACTAGTAGTTAAGTTGTACAGAAGTATGTGTTGACTTACAGAACCTATTTTAAAATAAAAGCACCTTGAGAAACAGTTGAAGTGAGAGAGTTGGATTTAGTCTGTCCAGCAGATGAAATGCTAGTGTCCTAGGTTTTTGTCTCTTTTTAAGCATTTAACCATAATTTGGCTTCCAAGCAGCTCTGCGGTAACAATGAGCTTCACAGATCTGGCGTGGAAAATAACTGATCCAGTATTTCCAGACTTCCACCCAGCTGTTACCAACGTGTTGATACTTGCCTTGAATGTAAGGACACTAGTACGCCCCTTACAGAAGGGTTGCTAACAGAACTGGCTAAGCTGTTGTGGACAGCACTCTAAGATTTGCAGCTTTTCCTCTCGTGGTTTGCATAATCTAAGGACAAATTGGGTTGAATAAATTTGAAGACCTCTTCCATTTAAGGCTTTCTGTTAGTTACACGGATGGATTTGTTGCATATTAACTAAGCCCTACCGATAATGAAAACAAGACTATGATTGACTGATGCATCTCAAACATGAAGAAGCGTGTGTTCTGCTTTAACAACAACAAAGGATGCTAAATAGATCTGCAGTTACAGTCCATCATTTCATGTTTATTTAAGACCAAGATATTAGCTCAGATTTCTGATTCCCCCAGGCACTTGAGGAAAAGCAATTGCTTCAGACTCATTTAACTCCATATTAAGAGGAGGGGATGGTCTTCATAGCCACAAAGCAAGTCTTGTCGGTTGGCTCTAACGTGATAATGGTACGCAGCTTTTCAGTCAGAATAATTTGTCCAAAACAGTGAGAGGCCCCAAGGGCAGAAATGGAACATGAGTAATGGAGTCAAATGTACAAAATTGTAGGGGCACATATGAAGAATTGCCTTCCAGCATGTAGCTAAGCATCTGTTTTTGGAGGGAAAAAGTGGTCTAACATGTGAACCGGAGTATAAGAATCAAACTGAGAAGTCATGTAAGCTTTGTTAGAGCCAACTAATGATGATCACAAACAACTGTTCTTCTTGGTGAAAGTACAGTAAGAATTCAATTAGGGGTAATTAAGGAATGTTTTAGCTTTTGATAGCCTTTCCCCCAGCCTTGACCAAATAGGGGAGTGAAAGTAGTAAAACTTCTTACTGCTGTATTGGCCACTGAAACTCATTTTAGGCTATGCTGTTAAGTCACTATTTGTGCTAGCTAATACCAGTTGTCAGGCTTGTCAGTGCAAGTTTGGGTTTGTGTTTTTTTAATAAGATTGAAATTACAAACTTTAAAAACCAGACAGCTGTGTGTAGCAACTTTATTTCAATGCTTTGTCTTTACAGATGAAAAAGAGAGGTTTGACCCTACTCAGTTCCAGGACTGTATTATTCAAGGTTTAACCGAAACCGGCACCGACTTGGAGGCAGTAGCAAAGTTTCTTGATGCTTCTGGTGCAAAACTTGACTATCGCCGCTATGCGGAAACGCTTTTTGACATCCTGGTGGCTGGTGGAATGCTGGGTAAGTCCCTTTGATGGGGCTGCTGTCAGCCTTTATTCACTTGACTACAAAAGCTCACTGTTTTCTTTCAGTGTAAAAATTCTGCTAAGGAGCCCATTGAGTGTGTAGAACAGAGTTTAAGTTATCTGTGGTAAACTATCTGACCATCTTAGTGACTGACTGAGCAATCAGATTACTGTAGAAATACCCTGTATAACCTACTGCAGTTTTGCTTGAGTCAGTGTGCATTCTTCAAAGTGTAAACTGTACAAACTTGGCTTAAAGGAAAATATATTGGAGGTTTGTTGGGGTGGTTTTTTTTTGGTTGTTTTGGTTTTTGTTTTTTTAACCAGGAGGGGATCTTGACTCTGTAGTCAGGTTCACTTCTGCTGATGTGTGAAGGATGAATGCTTGTTTCTGGTGGGTGGTCTGTGGTTGCAAGACCAATGGAGTTGCCCTGAAAGATTCTGACATGATCCTGTGCTTTGTGCACCCTGCCCTGTTATTTTGGAAAGTAAGACTGTTCACAGAAGAAGCTGATCTGCTTAGTCTTGGAAATGCTATTATAAATCGTTTGTTGTTGACAATAGTGAAGTCATGGGCTCTAGCAGATGTCAGGGAGTGAGAAATGAGAGGGTGGTTGAGTCAGCAAAAAACACAGGGAACTGAGGAAGTGAAACGTGATGATGAAAAATCTTGTAAACTCATGTGCACACTGTGTGTAAAGAGCAGAGTGGAACAGATGCTCACCAACTAGGTAAGAAATAAAGGAAGCTAAATGAGGTTCAAAAGTAGTTTAAAAAAAAAAGTGGTGCTTCTAGATTTAGACATTTCCTACTTGACTAAATACTGTTTAGTGAGAAGGGGTTCAGGTGGCAGGGACCCATGTAAAATACAGGCTGCAAAGAGGACCCTCTATGTTGTCTGCCTAGGCTGGAAAAGGTCTGTCTCCGATTTTAGCATTTGTTACGCAATAGTTGGGAGGGAGGACTTAAATGAGAAGTTTGGCAGTTGCAGAAGATTTTCTGTAATGTAACAGAAATAGAATTCAAATGACCTAAATGCATAGGGGGAGGAGAGGAAACACCTGATTCTGGGCTACAGTCAGACTGTGGATGGCAGTTCTGCAGTGGGGGTGGCTGGTTTGGGAGGATGCATCTGTTGCATGTTGAGGAGGTCTTCACACTGATGCTGTAGAAATGTCAGGCGGCTTGCTCAAACACTAAAAAGCAAGGCTTTCAGAGTGGTTTAACTTCACGTGCCTGCTTATCTCAAAGCTGTGTATTGAAACAGTGTTATGTAGACTGAAGTTACTGTGATGTTCCTTTTGGCAAGAGGTTCTTTTGCTGATGCTGAAAGAGCTTGGTAGCATGAGTAAGTAAACTTGTCTGCCACATGGAGCATCACTGCTTGAAGTTGTTAATGTACAACTTGTTACAATCTGTGGGTTTACATTCAAGAGTCTTGACCAGTGTGTACTGTGTTAGGAAGTGTTCCTTCTAGAAATGAGCCTGAGAGGGAAGGGAAAAATGCATTGCTGCATTAATGGTGATACAGGCATCCTTTATTCAACTCCCTCTGTAAAAAGTAGGTAAGTAGACTAGCTTTGACCTTTATTCAGGCAAGGCCAAAATAAAAACTGGCATCTATCCTGTTGGCTCACCACCTTTAATATTATTACCATTAATGCTTTATCTCCATCTTTAAGTCATTTTTCTGACTAATACATAACGAAAGGATCTCCCTTACATGTAGGATGGCATAGAAATTGGTGATGAGGTATTCTGGCATCAGAGCTGGTGACTTGAAATTCACCCTAGTTAGTGAAGCAGCCTGGCTACCAGTCAAATGCCCGTATTAAACTGAAGAGGAATGGTGAAGAAGCATCTTCTAATTAGCAGCTAAAAACCTGAGGTGCCTTTCAAGACTGAAGTTTCAAGCTCATTTCTGGGGCGCTGAATTTTGAACATGCATCTCCATGTGTTTCATCTCCTGTTGTGACTTACTCTGTTACTTAAAAGACACTTGCTTACAAAGCAGCAGTACTGCAGCAGACACTAAAAAGACACTTGCTAGTGTTAGGCAGCTTCAGTGGCTTCCTTTAAGGGAAGAGGAGCTCATGTGGTCATGTTAACTTACCAATATGTGTCCTGGTTTCAGCTAGAATAAAGTTAATTTTCTTCCTAGTAGCTCGTATAGTGCTGTGTTTTGGATTTAGGATGAGAGTAATGTTGGTAACACACTGAGGTTTTAGTTGTTGCTAAGCAATGTTTATACTAAGTCAAGGACTTTTCAGCCTCCCATACTGCCCTGTGTATAGAGGCTGGGAGTGCACAAGAAGCTGGGAGGGGGCACAGCCAGGACAGTTAACGCAAATGAGCCAAAGGGTTATTCCATACCATATTACATCCTGCCCAGTATATAAACTGGGGGAAGTTGGCTGGGGGGCACTGCGGCTCAGGCGTTGGCTGGGCACTGCTTGGTAAGTGGTGACCAGTTGTCTTGTGCATCATTTGTTTTGTATATTCTCTTAGTAGTAGTATTTTCCCTTCCTTTTCTGTCATGTTAAACTGTCTTTATGTCAACCCATGAGTTTTACTTCCCCCTCGAGCCCCCCACTCCCTGATTCTCTCCCCCATCCCACTGGGGGGCAGGGAGGAGTCGGTGAGTAGCTGTGTGGTGCTAGAGTTAAACCATGACAATATGTAAACAAGATGTGTTGCCAATCCACTTAGCAGTAGGGGGTCAGGTAATTTAAGTGTTCATATCTAAGCTACTGATCTTAAAGTTCCACTAGAGCAGTGGAGCAGATGGAAAAGTAGGGGTGTCTTCAGTGATCCAGTCATTCAGTTCATCAAGAAAGGTCAATGCATTGCATGTTATGGGTATTGGAATTCTGTGGGGACTACTCAGTACTCTCACTGGGGGAGTAATACCACTAATGCTGAAACCTTTCTTTAGCCCCAGGTGGTACCCTGGCAGATGACATGACACGCACAAACGTCTGTGTATTTGCAGCACAGGAAGACCTAGAAACCATGCAAGCATTTGCTCAGGTTAGTTCTCAAATGAGTACAATTTAACTTAAACTGTTTAGTGGTCAAAAATGAAATGTTTGTGTAGTTGAAAGTTTAGGTAAAAATAATGCATGGCTTTAAGAAGCTTACTAGAAGAGGTAGATAGAGTAGCACTGTTTTAAGCTAACAGTGCTCTAAAGAGTACGGACCAACTTAACTGAACTTGATTTTTTTTTTTTATTCTAATTAAATGGTAGTTCAGAGCAAAAAATAATACTCCATATCTTTTTAGGTTTTTAACAAGCTAATCAGGCGTTACAAGTACCTGGAGAAAGGCTTTGAAGATGAAGTCAAAAAGGTATGAAGTACGTCTTTATCAGCAGACAAATAAACCTTCAAATTCTGTTAGTTAATCGCTCTATACAGAAGAGTTATATCATACAATGGGTTATTAAAATAGAACACTTCTAAGTTATTAATGGAAGAACAGCTAGCTTGTATGACTAGTGGAGAAGACTACCAGCAAACTAGTGCTTCTGCTAGTTGAATAGCTTGATTGAAACAAAAGTGTCTAACATGGAGGCAGTAGCCAAACTTTAGTGAGAGGTGGTAGTTTTATGCCACCTCTTCTTACTTCCTCTTGCAGTTGCTGCTGTTCCTGAAAGGGTTCTCGGAGTCTGAGCGGAACAAACTGGCCATGTTGACGGGTATTCTGCTAGCCAATGGGACACTTAATGCGTCAATTCTCAACAGTCTTTACAATGAGAACTTGGTTAAAGAAGGTAAGTGTTCCCCAAGTTCTCCTTTAGGGGAGAGTGGGGGGGGGGGGACAGAACCATGACAAGTAGGTGGAAATCATGACGACAGTACACCCTTGCGGCTCACAAGCTTCATCTGGCAATAGATTAACTACAGGATTGGCAAAAGTAAACATGCTGCCTCACAACCTGGAAGGTCTTCCTAAGACTGTAGAAAACTAGTCTTGTCAGAAAGCTTGTGTGTAGGACTTCCCTGTATGACACCAGGGGCTGCTGTCACTAGTGTTGCCCAGCAAGGCAGTACTGTATTTCAGAGAGGGACCTTTCAGGATGCAGAAGGTGTGTCGTGTCTTTAGGTTCCTTCCTAAAATGCAGCAAGGAGAGTTGAGTTCAGTACAGGGAATCCTTCGTGATGCTGCGCGGTAAGAAAAGTCCAACGTGCTGGAGGCTGCAGTGTCCTCAGGCAGAGGTACTGCAGATGGTGCTAGGGCTGCTTCGGAGCACCGCTGCTGCTGCTTTGAACAGGGGTCTGACAAAGTAGGTGCCCTGTACTCTCAGGCCTTATGATTCCCTTTGTTTTGAATTTCAGTAGTAATAGTACTGCTCCTATTGCACAGGTGTTTCTGCAGCTTTTGCAGTCAAGCTGTTCAAATCCTGGATAAATGAGAAAGATATTAATGCAGTGGCTGTCAGTCTTCGTAAAGTAAACATGGATAACAGGCTGATGGTGAGTACCGCTGAAATTACTGATGTACTGCTTAAGGCAGTTTAGTAAATAGCATTTACCAGCAAAGTACTCAACATGCATTTCTTTTGTGAAAGACTTTGTAAACTTTGTTTTTAGGAACTCTTCCCAGCCAACAAACAAAGTGTTGAACACTTCTCCAAGTACTTCACTGAAGCAGGACTAAAAGAACTTTCCGAATATGTTAGGAACCAGCAAACCATAGGGGCTCGGAAAGAGCTGCAGAAAGAACTTCAGGAGCAGATGTCACGGGGAGATCCATTCAAGGATGTAAGTGTTTGTCTGTAGACAAGGTGGTATGCTGCTTTTTTTAAAAGAAAAAAAAATTTTTTTTGGTAGGAACTTAGCTCAAATTATCTGAAATACAATAGCCTTTAATACTAATCTGAAGAAGAGATATGCCTAATTAAATACTGAACTTAAACATATAGCTCTCACTAAGAATTAACATTAGGACCAGAGTGTTTTGGTATTAGCTTTGTAGTCTTTCCTTATGTCCTGAATCCTGCTGTATGATCAAGGGGGGTTGTTTGTGGTTCTGAAGGCTTCTGGGTTACCTTTAGAACAGAAGTTTTAATTTTGCTTAGCATTGTATGTAGCATATGTGCTGACTCTTACTGTAACTGGCAGATAATCTTGTATGTGAAGGAGGAGATGAAGAAAAACAACATCTCAGAACAGACTGTGGTAGCCATAATCTGGTCAAGTGTAATGAGCACAGTGGAATGGAACAAAAAGGAGGAGCTGGTAGCAGAGCAAGCCATTAAGCACTTGAAGGTATTGTAACTGAAGTGTAGACTTTGGCACCCGCTGGGTAGGGCTCGGGCTTCCCTCTGTCTCCAGTTCCCTTTTAAATGAGTTAAGACCTACAATGCCTCTGATGCAGAGACAGCATTAGACAGGGAATTCTTCCCCTTTTAACTGTGGTGTTATAGTCCAAGTTACTGAGGCAAAAGCAGTACAACTTCTGCACAAGGACGCTCAGGTGGGGCAGGGGTTGCAAATTTCTAAGCAGTGGCTGATGGAAACTGTGTAAAACCAGTCTAGTCGGGCGATAAATGTGAAGTGCTCAGTGTGTGCCAATTTGTCGTTCCTGTTACAGCAATACAGCCCTCTACTTGCTGCCTTTACTACCCAAGGTCAGTCAGAGCTGACTCTTCTGTTGAAGATTCAGGAGTACTGTTATGACAACATTCACTTCATGAAGGCCTTCCAGAAAATAGTGGTGCTCTTCTATAAAGGTAACTTCTGTGGGGTTGTAGTTTTGGGGGGTTGTTTTTGTTTGGTTGGGTTTTTTCCTTTCTTTTTTTTTTAAGGCCTGTATTTGCAGAATGCTTCAGTCCTGGTAAGACCTTTAGGGAAGATCAGTGCTATAACATTGCACTTCATAGGCTGAAGAATGTTCTACCTCTTCTTTGCAAAGATGGAGCAGTAAAATGCAATGGTGGATGTGGCTGTCCTTGGCACATGGGGAAATACTTCTCTAGACATGGATCCTGCCTGTCTACTAGATTTTAAGAGTTGTGGTAGATAGGAGCTAAATATAGATTTTTAAGGGTCTTTGGCCCTTTTAAGTTAGGGAAAGAGACATGATAGTGTATTCTTCTTAGTTCTCTGTCTGAACACTGACTCTTAACAGCCAGAGATTGAGACCACCAAGGTGTTCTGGAGTGCTCTAGGCTCTCTGTTAAATGGCTGTTAAAAGGTGTTACTGAAAAACATGCTGCACACCTATGGAAACACCACAGGAACATAAGGAAGCTTGTTAAACT
The DNA here is from genome assembly GCF_000737465.1 of Haliaeetus leucocephalus. Lineage (NCBI taxonomy): Eukaryota > Metazoa > Chordata > Aves > Accipitriformes > Accipitridae > Haliaeetus > Haliaeetus leucocephalus. Next base: position 4,509,495 of record NW_010972437.1, read on the forward strand.
GAAGAGTATGTTATAATTGTAAAATTTTAAAAACTAAACATTTCCTGTGGTGTGCTTTGGGCTTTAAAGAATTTGCATCTGTTCTTAGCTATTGACTGAAGCTTTCCATTGAGGTGATGTACTCTAATAGCTATGAAATACTCAAGGCTGTTAGTGGGAGTGAAAGTGCAGCTCCTAGGTGCAGTGAGTGCTCAGGAAACTCCCAGCAGCTGATCTGAAATGCATGGTTCTCAGAATTTTAAAATAGGAGGCACTCCTGGTGCAGGTATGTCCAGCCATATCCAGGGAAGGGACTATATATGGTGATGGTTCTAGGGGAGGAAGCAAAGGCCCCCTGTCAGGCGTTCTCAGCAGCTGGTGTTCAGTGGTGTGCTGTGTTAATACTGCTCTTGCACATCTTACAGCTGAAGTTCTGAGCGAAGAACCCATCCTGAAGTGGTATAAAGATGCACATCTTGCAAAAGGAAAGAGCGTTTTTCTGGAGCAAATGAAAAAGTTTGTTGAATGGCTCAAGAATGCTGAAGAAGGTAACCAAGGAGCTTAGCTCACAAGTTGAGCCTGTTCATTTTGGGAACCTTAGTGCAATAATGCTTTGTTTCGGGGGTGGGGGGTGGGTGTTAATTGTGCTTCTGAGTCTAGGTGTGCCCCCCAGTACTGGCTAGAAAAGCTTGTTCGTGAAATTCATGTGGATCCAATAGCAACTAGGATGCAGGGCAGCAGCTGAACTGGGGGGCTGGGGGAGGGGCTGACCTGCTGGCAGCTTGTTGACAAGGTGTCCCTCTGTTCCAGAGTCGGAGTCTGAAGCAGAAGAGGGTGACTGAGCTGTGAAACTGTCCTCAGTAAAGTAAACAGGAGCTGTAGATAAGTGTCATGTCTCATGTGTCCTTCTGATTCTTACATCCTACCTCCCTGTATCAAGCATGATATAAGGGCTCTCATGGCAATTTATTTTAACTGTTTTCTATAGTTATTGAAATACTGGGTTTAGTTTTTAAAACCATGTTTTAAGTAGCTTACAGAGCTATTATAGATTTGACTCTAACCTGCATTTGTCCTTTCAGTTATATTCTACCTCCTGTATTTTCTACTGTAATAATGTAATTTAAGGCCTTCCACAATGAAATCCATTTTACCCCTTGGGTTTTCTATCTATATTTGAGTAGACATGATATGGTGAATGAGATTTATGGCAGTTCTGTTTGCAAATTAAACTATAAAAAGCCTCAAAAAGGAAGAGGCCATGGCTTGTGTGGTAACTTGGTGTGACACTTCAGTCCGTACCACTTTCTCCAAATAACCCTGTTCCATAGGTGGTTGTCCATCTCCCCCAGGACTTTGTCATCTCTTTATCATATGTCCAGCATAAAGCAATCCTCTCTTCCAGCTGCTGGGTGAGGCAGCTGCCCCACTCCTGGGAGCTCAGTGTCCTATGGGAGAGGAGCTGTTCTGGTGGCAGTGAACAGTAACTGTGGTGGGGCATGAAGAGCAGCATCTCTGAGCCTGCTGGCCTGATTCCCTGAGGGGCTGTCCGGCTGCCTTACAGTTCTGGGGGAGTCTTGCCACTTCTCTCGTGGAAGCACAAGCAGTGCTGTTCCATGCACTGCTGCCCAACAGCTTTCTAGAGCCCTGGCCTATGCTGCTAGCAGGGCTGGGGCAGGGGCGCAGCTTGCTTGTGCTGCTCTGTAAATGCATGACTGCTGAAAGGTAAGGTAAGGTGGACTAAACTCTACCCCTTCCCCCTGAAGTTTAGAGATTATTTGATGTGGACAGTTGACAGGTTAAACCAAACAGCTTACCTGCTCCCTGAAACTCTGAATTAATGGAAAGTCTCAGGACAGCTCATAATTCAAGAAAGATTTGGTAAAAGAGTGACATCTATACTGTTGTAAGCTAATAATGAGCATTAACTGAAATACTGGTAACCAGAGTATACCTACTAAAATAAATAAAAAAATAAAAAGATGGGTGATCACAATGCAATCTATTCAATATCACACTGATCTTACTTTGTAACTTTTTTTTAAAACAAATAAAGGCCATCCTTACACAAGGGCTGTCTCTGTTCTCTTACTCAAAAAGGAAGTACCAGTGACACTAAAAGATAAAAGTCCTAGGTCTTTTGCTATTCCAATGACAGCTGAATAAAATATTATTGAAGTAATGCTTGCTGTTAGGAGGCCTGTTTTATAGAGGGTACTCTTTTCCATGTGTTAAAAGTACAAGTGTCCTGAGATTTTTTTATTTACTGAGGAAATGCAACCAAGTTCATCAGTATCTTTTTCTTAAGTTTTATGCCAGCAGCTGGGTTAAACTTCAGTATCCAAAAAGTTGTAATACAAAATAAGGCATTTACAAAATAACTGTACACAATAAATATTTAACATTTTTTATATTTCTTTGGTGGACTGACATCTGTGTCAGCCTCAGCTACAGGAGACAGCGCCCTTTTTTCCTTTTTCAGTGGGAAGAAGAAAGGATGTTTCAGTGCTTCTTCAAGAGTAATGCGCTTGGCTGGGTCATACTCCAACATCTTTTCAATGAGGTCAAAGAGGTCCTCGTGGTCAGAATCGTGGCAGGTCATGAATGCCTTTGTGAAGGAAACAAGAAAACATGTCTCTTGACTCTCATAATTGCACTTAAAGCTCCTCTCCCCCAAAAGCATTCTCCCTCTGTCATCTTACCTTCAGTGGCTTACAGCGCCTCGAGACATATTTACCAGCAGAACTTTGTTCATCCCAATCCAGCCGGTCATGACGGAAATATTTGCGTTTCCTTAAACAAACAGACCACAGTTTGTTATTCCAAGATTCTGTTTTGTCCCTTCACTAGAAGTTTATCAGCATGTTTGTTCTCAACTTGGGAAATGAGCTGGGAATATTCCACAAGAGTGGCCAGCTTGTTAAATAGAACAGAAGGATGAATCTGAGTTTATTAAACTTTCTTTAAAAATTTGCTACTAAACCAAATCTGAAAATATTTAAATTAAACTATAGCAGTCTAGGTACAGAAAAATGCAATTACCTGCTTTTTTTAATCATGTGATTTGGCAAAGGCCCCAATATTCGCTCCATCATTGCCAGGTGTTCTTTGCTGTCATGCGTCTGGAGGGAAATGGAGAGAGATATGTTTTGTTCATTGCTAGAGGGAGTTAACAAGAACCACACACTAACCTCACTTCCTTTTTGAAGCTACATCTGTTACTAGTGTGGCTTGTAAATTACAAATGTTAACAGGTACAACTTGGAGAAATCTGCTGCTGAGGAAATTCCTTTGTGCCTACATCGTCCGCTCTCTTCAACTTGGCATTACAGAGAAATGCAGCTTAATTTCTTGCACCGATGATTCCCCTTGGTCATCACCTCTCTGTAGCATATTTTCATCAAGCTGAGGAACATTATAGATGCTGCATCATTTTGAGGTTCTTGGTTACCTACCGGAAATACTGTGAATCCAAGGTAATATTCTATGAGAATGCATCCTATGCTCCAAACATCACATGGTTGTGACCATCCAAGTGCTGCGAAAAAGATTCAGAAGGTTTGTGTTTATAGCAAGCTGCAAGAGTTCAACAGCATGCCAAAAGTCTCACACAGAAGATGAGCCTAACAGACTTCTACTGACCTAGGATAACTTCAGGAGCTCTGTAATGTCTTGTAGACACCAAAGTGCTATGATACTCATCATCATATGTTGCGCTTCCAAAGTCCACAACTTTGATGGCTGGATTTTTTAGTGTGCGTTCATCGCATTTCTGAAATGAAACACAGTGGGGTGCCAATGACCAAGTAAACCCAGACAAGGGCTGAAGGGGGAGCGGGGAAGAGGACAGGACCTTACCAGTTTGGGGTTATACTCTTCTACATAGTCAGACGTCACAAATAAAATATTTTCTGGTTTCAGATCTGTATGTGTCAACTTGTTCAAATGCAGAACTGCAAAAATAACAAGTATAATTAGCAAATTCCATTAAGAAAATTTAACAAATCAAACAAGAAACATACTTACAGTTCACAGATTTGCAGATCTGATACGCCATCTGTCGAATGTGGTCCAGTCTAAATGGCAGAAAGCCATTCTCTTTAATGAAGTCATAGGTGCTGAGCCCCAGTAGCTCAAAAACAATGCAGACATGTCCATGGTACTCAAACCATTCTAACATCTGGACACAGGAACTGCAAAAGCAGGAAAACACATGAATCGCAACAGGAAGTTGTGTAACACGTATATAGGGCATATGTTACAGAAAACGATGTCACAGAAATCAAAGCCAAAACAAAGTACAGTCAGCTTTGTATACTTACTATTTACTGGTGGGATCCGATGCATTTAAATGTTGCAGTACTTGTATTTCTGCACGAGCTGCTTCAGAGTACCTATCAACATTTTTTACTATTTTCACAGCTACGTGTCTGTCTTCCCTGAAAAGACAGGTTTTAAAAGTAGTGAGAGCAATGACTAGTTTTAATTAAGAATATTCAGTAATTATCACCCACAATGGCAACCTCATCAGAAAAGGTGTTTTTTTTAAGTACATACTGACTTAATAAAATCAAGGTTCATCTCTGCACAAACACACTATAATCTTTAAATTTTGAAAACACACTCAATACCTTATTTTCGGTCTTATTCTTAAAGGTTAAAAGCCCCATTTACTTTCCCTTTGTATTTACGTATGCTGGGCTAGCACTGGAGAAACATCACCTATCGCAGCCTAACACAACTGTCAGTCAAAAATGACAAGCTGCCTTCAGTCATTTAATTAGTAAAAACATAACTCAGGTGTCAAATGCCTTCTACAGTGACCGGAAAAACAACGTAGTTTCATACTATTTTGCACACAGCAAAACTGCCATCAAACACAAAATACATTCTTGATTAATAACATGCTCGCTGCTAGAACCCAAATGGCGTTGCATCATCACAGATGATACTTTAAGGTAAACTACATGATGTCAGAAATGTTGCTCATTGTTCAGAGCTGGGGTGGTGCAGGCCCCAGGACTTCCGGGGGGGGGGGGGGGGGGGGCAGCTTCACCCCACATTGTCTAGGCCACCTCCCCCATCAGCCCTCGACCCCTGCCAGGCTGGGGTGCGCCTGCAGGAGATGATGCGCCCATTGCCTCATCCACCAGTCCTGCACAACCCTTGTGTCTGGGTGCTGTTTTTAGCAGGATGCACCAACATACATTTACGTTTGGGAACTGCAGCAGCCTTAAAGAAATACACAGAGCAGCATATGAGAAGTAAAGATAACACCTGGTACAATCAGGAAGCCCTTCATGAACCACACTGAGATAGCACTGGTAAGAAAAATTACATGTATTTAATTCAAGACTTACGCTTTGTGATCGATGCATTCCACTACTTTTCCAAAAGCACCTTCACCCAAAGTAGCAACAACCTCATCTATAAAGAAAAGAACTCTCTGTAACAGAAGTTGTGAACTTACTCAGCTATTAAACAAGCAAACAAAGAAAAATAAAACAAAAAGACTAAGTACTATCACTGACACTATTCTAGACTGCACTGCTTTAAATTGTAAATATCTAGTTTGAGAGATGTTACTGGACAACTCTCATCAAGGCACATTTACAGGGGTCTCGTTCTAGTAGGTTCATTAACTTCATTTACTATTTTGGGGGGGGAAAAAAAAAGGGGGGAAAAGAAAAAAGAAAAATATTTAAGTTCTACAGAAAAAAGAGTAACAATCCCCACCCCCAAACAAAAAAAGTCAAGACAGAAAGAAAAGACTTCCAAAGCCCCCTCACATCTTATTCTAAAAGAACTTATTCTATCTGAAAAGTTAATAAATTTTGAAAAATATTCTATACATCTTGCACTTAGTACGTCTCCACTCTGACAGATCAGGTGACCCTCCTCATCATCCTCTACACTCCTGGATCTTTTCCTTCGATGACTCTTCTGGAACGGCACCAAGATCGTCCAGCCAATCAATAAACCCGAGTGAATTCAGGTCAGAATACGAAATTCATTCAGCAGGGAGATATTCAGGCATTCAGATACACGCCAGGCCACAAACAGTTGGCAGGAGCAATTTCAAATTCAGTCCCCGGAAATTCACAGGGCACATAGTTTATGTTACAGGAGAAAAACATGGCAAGGAACAGATTTTCAGATGAGATACTCAAAGTGGCAAGGCAACAAAAAATTACAACACAATTGTTTTTCTTTTAAAAGATTGGTTCACTGAATTTTACCTTAAGATTTCAGTGACCGTATTTTTTTTAAAGCAAAAGAATTTAATAATTATCTTATATCTATATCTATATAAAAAAATAGCCTTGTGGCCAAATTAAAATACCCATCTTAAGTAATAGAGATTAAATTACTGGTCTGAGTATTTGATAAGAATTTTTTTTTTTAAATCATACACAATATAAACATTTACTTTAGGCTGTCTCAGCTGAAGATCTTAAATTATAAACCAAATCTTCAGCTTTTTAAAGAGTTTTATATTAACAAAAATCAGAAAAACTGCCCTGCTAGTGGGCAGACATCATACATATCTGATTCTACAGATTTTTCAGCAATACTTAAAACACCTTACTAAACAGATTTAGAAAAAAAAGCAAAAATGTGACATTATCTCCTTGCTATTTCAGTGACACTTCAACTTGCTTTTGACTAAAAGCTTGTGCTTGAATTTTTGAGTAGGGCTGAAGTAAATGCTTGTCATAATAAAAATTTTGAAGGCATGAAAGCAATGCCTGTATTTCAAGTATTCCAATTGATGGTTACTATTTTGCTCAAATACATCCAATGAACAAATAGCAAGACTACATTCTGTTGTATCACAAGCATACCTACAAACTACACATTTTCACTGAAGGAAACAAAATCCTACCAAAATTAATCATCTACTAATATTAGCTAAAATAATAAACTATTATTGATAGAATTCCCCAAACCCCACACTCAACTACTACTGCCCAGATGACTGACTATCTTCTTAAAATAAAAAAATCCTAAATTAAAATTGGTCACACCACCTGTGACTGATGATGATGACAGGTAGTGTGAGGTGTCTTGTATTTCCTTTTGTAACTACTTGTCCCACTATGACCTGATGATTTGCTACTGTGATGCCCAGTATCATATCCTTGATTGTACTCGTTTCTGTATTCTTCAACATAGCGTCGTTCATGGTGGTCTCTTTCATTTACAGATTTGGTTTCGGTACTACAAACAAAGGATCAAATAAAACAATTAAAATAATTCTAGTAGCCCTGTCAAGACAGCTGTTTAAGCTGCAAGACATCTGTCTTGAAATATCTCCAACTCAAAAATGAGTACATTAGCAGGTGACCTGATGAGAATAATAAAGTTGTAAAACGTATGCTTGCTGATATCAGAAGTCAAGAAGTTATTTACCTATCAGGAAGTTTAGAAAGATCATGTTTGCTGTGCCTGTTCTCCTGTGCAGCACTTAATGATCTCTTCTTTCTCTTACTAGCACTGTCACATCTTCTGTGATCCGGACTTTCTTTTTTATCCCAGTCAGGATAATTAGTTCGCCTGGAATGCCGCATCTGTAACAAAGGTATTTTGCTCTTTGAATTACATCCCATAGACAAACAATTCATTTTCAAAGCCATTAACTATAATGAAGACTGCATTTTTCCTCAACTACCCAATTTTCATTTTCTCTCTGCTGTTTCCTGCACGTTATTTGTTAATTCCAGAGCTTTTTCAAATCAACCATTTTTGATAGGGGAACATAAACCAATAACCTACTTCTTACAAAACATTTTAAAAAGAAGTATCGCGGCTCAGACACTACACACATACAGTGCATGTTATTTCTGCAAAGCTGCTCAGGCACCGAAAGGCGCATATGCTAGGGAAAAGGAAGGCTTCCGTGCACTTAAAAAGGGCATACGAATATCGCCCGGTGTGCTTCTGAAGACTTCAAGGAACCCGTCATGAACTTTCGCCCTGAGAATTCCCAGTGCTAAGCCAAAATGACAATGAAACTTATGCTACCCAACCCCTCGTTACTTAGCTCGACGAGGTAAGTCACTCACTACACACGTCGTCTTTTATTTCACTCTCCAATCGCAAATCGGTTCTAGCTCACAAGCTGCGTCCCAGACCGACGCGTCCAGGCTCCGCAGCCAGGGCGACGCTGCCGAGCGGGACGCGGGCGCCAAAGGCGCCGGGACGCCGCGGCCGGGCGGTGCG
>NW_010972437.1:4517706-4517958 GCF_000737465.1 Haliaeetus leucocephalus
AAGACGCGGGGCGCCGGGCCGGGCCCACCCCCGCCCCGGGCGGCAGGGGGTCCGCGGCCCACCAAACCGCTGCTCCGGCGAGAGGCCCCGTTCTCGACGCCGAGCAGCGGCACGGGCAAGGGCGCCGGCCTCCCCCGCCAAAGCGACCGAAGCCATTTTCCCTCCGCGCCGAACGAGGCGCGGGCAGAGAACATGGCGGCCGCGGGGAGGCGGGGGCGCACGGGCGCCCCGGCCACCCGACCCGCCCGCTCC
>NW_010972437.1:4518133-4519570 GCF_000737465.1 Haliaeetus leucocephalus
CCGGCGGCACGGCGCCGCAACCATCGCGCAGCGCCCCTCCCAGCGCAGCGCCCCCACCTCCGCGGCTCCGGGGAGCCGCCGCTCTCTCCGGCAGCCGCCGCCGCGCTCCACGCCGCAACTGCCGCCCGCCTACTCGCGCGGCCCGCTACAAAATGGCGTTGCCAGGATCCTTCTGGAGTGCGGCGGCGCGTCAGAAGCACACCCGCGGCGTCACAAGGCGGGGCGGCGCCGCCCCGCCACACCCCGCTCCCCCGCCCGCAGGCGGCGGGGGGGGCCCGCCGGCCCCCTCAGCCGGTCCGCCCTCCCGAGAGGTGTTCAGGACCCCGGCCCCCTTCCGCCGGCCACCCTGCGTACGGACCGCCCTCAGCCCTCAGCGGGGCTGGGCACCGCGCGGGCACCGCCGTCCCACGGCGCCCCGGCTGCTGGTACCGCTCCCAGGAGCGGTAACTGTCCCCTCGCCTCTCTGCGTCGTGAGAAAGCCCGTTGCTCTCCCAGTTCTGCTCCTCGGACAGATACAGGTGCATTTCACCCGCTCACAACCTTTCAGGGTAGCCCTGTATGCCTCACCAGGTAGCGCAGTTAACGTGCTTTCACATAAGTAAACCAACTACGCAAAACCTTCAACCATTTTCCTGCCAAGAACTTGGGAAGACAAGGAACGTGATATTGAAAAAAAAATAAGTAAAAAAAAAAATCTAACCCTCATTTAAGAATGACTGCCAGAAGATTGGTCTTTTTTGTAAGACTCTGAATTGCTAAATCATCATTTTTGCCCTTGGTGATACAGCCTGTTGTCTCTGTAATTCCCTAGACAAATTGTTAGATGCTCTCAATATACCCAGTCAGCTTTAAATCAACAGAGGTTCAACAAATGAAAGAGATCTTTGTAAATCATTGGCATAAAAAACATTTCTGAATAGTCCAATGCCTCTTCCCTCCCCCCAGATGTCTCGTGGTATCTTTTACTAGCCTCTAGTCATGTTCTCAAGTCTGGACAGAACATAATACCCACTGTAAAACAAAGAAACTAAATGTAACTCTTCAAGTAATGTATGCATCAGTCTTCTACACCCACAGAATGAAAAAAAAAACCAACCCAAAAACCAGAACCAAACCCTCCCACAAAACTAACCCTTGCTTCCTCTGCTGCTCACTACTACTGCACACATGGCAACTTAAGTCACAGCCACCCCTCTCACCTCACCGTGCCTTGCTGCAGCCCTTCAGCCACCACCTCTCTCAGAAGCAGCTTTCAAGCCCATCACCCACCTATCAGTTGTCACCGCAGCAGAGCTAACCAAGCATTACGCCCAAAATTTGGTTCTCCAAAACCCATAATAAGCAAACATCTCATGTGCAATCTAATTTATGTAGAAAAGGAGCATCTAAGGATAACACAGTCCTGAAACACTAGAACGGCCTATACACATCAGTTCC
>NW_010972437.1:4520053-4520489 GCF_000737465.1 Haliaeetus leucocephalus
GATGAATTTACGATCTTGTCAAGAAGGCACAAGTAGAGGCCTTGCTTGAATAGATAGGGCCAGAAAAGATAAGAACTCCTGCCTTTGTTCTCATCCTTGTAGATAATTTAGCTTAAACTAACCATATGATTCTACACCACTAATGAGAACTTAGATAATAAGAGCACTAACAAACACTGATGTATCAAAACAAGTAAAAGACCATACTGCGCAGAATCACCTGAGGAGGGTCAAATAGCGGACAAGTGAGGAAGACTATGGAAGATCACCAGAGGACTCCTGAAGACCACCAGAGACCTTCAATGCGCCTGCATAAAGGACATTTGCATATGTTAACAGTTTCCTGGGAAACTAATGAATATGTATAACATTTCTCAGAAATCTAGTGAATATGTATATAGAACATGTATTTAACCTGCACAATTAGACCTGACGG
>NW_010972437.1:4520606-4529176 GCF_000737465.1 Haliaeetus leucocephalus
CAGTTCCCTAAAACCCAATTATTTTTTTTATTCTGGAAAGGACTAAACCTTCTGAAACACTTCCACACCTGATAAGTGACCCTTCTCACTCTTTGTTTTTTTTATTTCCCCAGCTGACCCTGTGATCAACATACAATAGGTACATCACACATGCAAGTTTGTCACTGACCAGAGATAATGCACCATTATTTTCTTTTTGTCCATTGCTCTCCAGCTTAGACTTCCACAGCTGGGCAACTTCCTACTTTCTTGCCTTGCTTTCTCTTCAACAAATGGATGGGACCAACCCCCACCGTTATTTTCCTGTTGTATTCCAGATTCTCACGGAGAACCTGGGAGAAGTTCAGAGCCACAACAGGGAAATAGACATAATACAATTTTTAAAAGTTAGGACGTAATCCTGTCCCAGAAGATCACTCTCCTTTCAATACGTAGCTTTAGATGAAAAAGAAAGGATCTAAATTTAATGTATCCTCCAGAGAGCAAATTGCTTGGTGTCCCTGTACTTCACACATTCTATATAACAGCATTCTTTTTGTGGAGGAAAAAAAAAAATAGACCTGAAACTGTTTCCAGTTCAGTGCTAGATGTCAGCATTTTAAATTACTGGTTCCTTTGCACTGTAGGAAAGTTTCCAGTACGTTCTTCCTTCTGCATGGCAGTAGCGTCCATGTGGCAGTCAAACACGCAGTTGCATGCTTCTGACTACTTGCTTTTACCACTGGTTACATGGACGAGACAGAAAGAGCACAGAGCTAAAATAATTAAATCCTTTACCTGACTGCCTAAAATATTATGGTAAAATGTATTAAGTCTGGAGCGAGGGCTAGGAGCTTTAAGCAACACTCCATATAAAATATAGAAACTTTGTCCCAGACAGAGGGTACTGATTAACTCTGCTCATTAACAGCACAGTAATCTGGCACACCTTTGCCTTTCTCTTGCAGTTAAGTTCTCCTCTTTAAGAGGCAAAGTCTCCAAATGGGAAATACTGGTCTGAAGCAGACTGCAAGTCAGCTGGACCTGGACTTCCCAAGGATTACAAGGCATATATATGAGAATGGACTTTGCTAAGTGATGTTGACTCAGTCCAAAGAGGACTGGGGAAAGAAGTCCAGAATGGTAGGAGTTGATGCAGAAACTGTCGGTACTCTCTCCTGTCCAGGTCTCTCATGCACACGCTGGAACTAGAAATACACCCTCTCACCTCTACATATTACAGTCAGAAAGTGAACCTCTATGCAAATGAGTTGATTTTTTTCCTGCTTTATGAAAACAAACTGATGCCAAAAATGCATTTTTTAAATCTACAAGGAAGAGTAGAACATTCTGCTTTTCCCAGTATGTCCATGGTGGAGAACTGCTTTTTTGACGTGTACAAATGACTCTCTTCCCTGCTTAAGTCAGTTTATTTTATGCTTACTATACTAAGTGACTTGAGCATAGGATCAGCGATATATATATACACACACACACATATGTATGCATGTATTTTATTTTTCCTCTTGAACAGTCAATATTCAGATAACTCTGTACCTTTTTGCAGACTTTCTTATTTGAGTCCAACATTTGGTCTCAAATAAGACCAAACAATAGCCCTCTCCTATTTGTTCAACGTCATCTTGGCCACGGTATCTTTGATTATTTTGGGTGTATCAGGATATTCTTAATTAGAAGTCTGACCAGTCTTTTTGTCACCACTCTTTGTTGCGTTTACCCCCTATTGTTTGTGCAATAAAGCGATGAAAAACAAGTTACAGTAAATCCATGGTTACCTAGTTTTGATCAACAGCTATGTAAAGACACAAACACTTACTCTTTCACACCAAAAGCGTTGTGCCAGAGGCAGAAGCGATTGTTTCAAATCCACCTTCTGGGGAGGCTGAGGAGGTTAGTGTTCGAACACAGCAGTATAAGAGCAAGCACTCCTCTAAACAAGGTCTTTAATCCTCTAGGAGAGAGAGGTTTCATCTATGACACTGCTCTCACCTAGGGGAAAAAATTGCATATCTTACTCAGTTTTCTAAAAACCAGTAAAGTAAGGAAGGTCAGAATTTATGTGAGAAAGTTTCAGAAAACTGGTAGTAGGAAATTGTAGCAAAGGACATTGTTTCAACATAGTATCACTAAGAAAGATAAGGCAAAAACCAAAGATTTGCAAAAAAATATATATTTTTTAAAGTCTTTTCTTATTTTACAAGTATAAAAAGCAATGTTTTAAAATAAAAATCCTGGAAGATACTCTGGAAAAACAGGCTTCTAAAGCACAAGACTCCTCTGTGACAACTCAATCTCACAACTCCTGAAAATCCTGCATTCAATGAACAAAGGTATGATCCAGCTCACATAACCCTTTATAATAACACTTTAAACCCCATAACCCAGCAGTCGATCTGACCAGTCTCTAAAGAATGTGTCGAGGCACTCTGGCTACAGAGCAAAAGGGTTGGCATGAATTGTAATATCTTTAATGCGAACATCATTTAGAGGTCGGTAGGTTTTCTCATTCACAGGCAGCTTCTCTAGCTCATCCAGGGTCTCCAAGCCATCAATAACTCTGGAAGAAAAGCAGAAGTGCTAGCAATCTCCTAATAATGATTTAAATTTCACAACTGAGATAACCCAAAGCACTTTACAGTGAAGTATCATAGGGCAAGGACTTTGCAAGCAAATGACACAAATAGGACAGCCAAAACATTATATATGGCATACATCGTATTTTGAAATGAAGTATTAAGCATCCATGACAGATTCTGATAAAAAGTACAAATAATTCCCACTGACCTGACAGTATCATATTTTGTACCAACCATAGCTGTATAAAGACCCTGGCTGCACTTCTTAGCAGGCAGGACTGACCAATCATAGTACAGGTTTAAGTAGTAGCAAGATACTGGCCATAGCAAACTTCACTGTGAATTACTGAAATCCTATTGCTGGAAAGATCAATTTCCAAATGTGAGATTATAATTTCTAACCTTCTGATTCAAAGACAAGATTGAACAGAATCACTGATAACTGTGTAAATCTAATGGCACAAGTAAATTTAGGCTTTCACATCACCTGTTCAGGCTGAGGAAATGGCAAGAGAGATTGTTCTAATAAACCTCTTTATTTTTAGTTTAAGTAACTAGCTCTGGTAAATCTTGGCAGTTTACTCCCCAGTAATGGACTTGGGAGAAAACACGTTGTGCTGTTCACAGTTCAGTTACATTCATCAACTCTTTGAATCTAGGATGCTGGATTGTAGGCCAGCAGGGACTGCATATGCTGTTCTGCTGATTCTGCAACTGGGGCAGGAGCATCTTAAACTGCCACAGAAAACCTGGCAAAGTTCATCAGTCAGAGCCTCTACTCTTTTCTAAGAAAGATGTCTAAAAAAAAAACCACCTACTTTCAATCACACTTCTAAACAAACTCAGAAATGAAAGGAATACCTATACTTAGATGCCTATAAACAAGTGGTAGAAAACAGTATTTTCACATTTCAATAGTTTCCTTTGAATATTTAATTTCATTTAGTAAAGGCAACTTTTTCTCAGCAGATTCACTCATACACTAGAGACTTTTTAAACAATAAGCAAAAGAAAAGACATCACCATGATTTTGAAATAGAAGAAGCAGTATCTCAAAGACTCAAAAATTAAACAATAGCTTTAAGGATGATACATTATCAGTAGTGTCTATTAACATAAGAATATTTTAAAATAATGATGCATCTTAAAAAACCTCATCTGATTTTATAAACTGTCAGTTCCATGAGGTTTATCTGACCAACAGGAAGTTCCTCCTAAACAGAAGCATGACTATGCCAGTCCCATATCCATCCCCAGATTCAGTCCCAAATCAGGTTCTTGCTTCTCAGTAAACCCTACAGCTATGTATCCAGCTGTTCTGGAGTTTGCTTAAAATCAGGCTGCATCCTTTTGGGGATGGATGAAAAGGCACGCTGGAATAACTAGTGGGAGGGGGGGAAAAAAGGAAAGAAAAAAAAAAGCTCCATTCTTGAGGCAATTTTTAATATGCCTATTTCCACTGAATTCCCTACTACTAAGAAAAAGGGAGCAGCATTTTTGAGCAACTAATTCTGGTGAAAGTGCAAGAGCACACATTTACATATACATATCCAATATTTTAATGAGTTTTAGAACCAGAAGCTTCTAAATTTGCACTGCATGTGCCCTGAAATATTCAGATCCTTCACACACTATGATAAGGAGGCATGCAGTTGGATCACTTACTTTCCAAACACAGTGTACTTCATGTCTAGGTGTGGTTGCTTGCCATAAGTGATGAAGAACTGTGATCCATTGGTATTCGGACCATTGTTTGCCATTGAAACTACCCCACGGACACTGTGCTGAAAGAGGAGAAAAACCTCAACATGAATACACATCTGTGAAAGCAGGACTTTAACCTGTACAAGGTGCTTTGTGACTTTAGTACTCTGCCTCAATACCATTATTAAGAACAAATCTTGGTTGCTAATATATTCCATCACAGTCCGTAATTAGCTCCTCAAAATTGCTCTTACAATGAAAAATTACTACTTTGCCTTCAGTGCATGAAAAACACCTTGTTACAAATTCTTTCTACTTCTGTTCTCAGTGACGAAAACCCTCAAACCTAACTTGCCAAGTACAGAAATGCCTGTTCCTACTTTAATAATAAGCTTTGTATCTCTTTATTGCAGGATTATACTTTGCTTCACAATTACAAAAGAAGTATTTAATAACAGTACAACACAATGCTGATTGTTCTCCAACTTGTAAAGAAAATTCATATGAAAACATAACTGCATATTGAGAGCACAGAAATACCTTTAGGTATTCACTGAATTCATCTTCAAACTTCTTGCCCCAGATGCTGTTACCTCCTTTCCCAGTGCCTGACGAAGAAGCACCACAATAGATTACTGGATTTTCAGACTGAAAAATCCAGAAATTATGTACTGTTATAACATTTCACCACAAAGACCCTAGACAGCCTGTAATTTGTTTGAGGCAGGGATTGGGTTCTCATGTCTTGACAGTGGGGAGAGACATAACTCTATGTAAGGAATACCTATTAAGTAGCAGAACAAAACACTGGCATATCCTCAGATTAAACTCAGTATGAGTACAGACACACAGTTGAACCAGATTTTTCCCAAATGCTTTAGAGGCAGTGTAGCCTTTCAGGCAGAAACCAGAGAAACGACAGTAGCAACTGCTACCTGTTCAACAGCTGGTAAGTCAGCAAAACGATTATGTTTAGTGGAAACAGCTGGAAAAACTAAAGATGTAGAATGCTTTACTATGGCATGATTATTTAGAACTAGGGTAACACCTGCTCTTCTGTAAGCTCACCACAGAAAACTAATCTCATCATAAAAACCTCTATCAACAATACAATAATTCTCATGTTTTTACTTTATTTATGTTTTGGTTTTAATATTCATACTTACAATTTCTTTTTATTCCTTTATATTTTATTTTTATGTACATTTTTCTATAGAAAGACCCGGACAGAAAAATTTACCTAATGGATCCCCTGTCTGAACCATGAAGCCCTTTATATTGCGATGAAATATGCATCCATTGTAGTAGTTACTAGCACAAAGAGCCAGGAAATTCTAAGGAAATGAAACAAACCATATTAGCAAACAACTCGAAATAGTCTCCTCTTACTAAAATGACAACATTGGTAAGATCAAGACTAACCCTTTTGCCTCTGCTTTGCATTGTGACCATGTGAATTCCACAGTGTATTGCCACAGAATATTCATAAACAAATTAGAGTTAATATGCTCCTTTGGTCAAAGGATACAAAGGATTTTAAATAAAGCTTACAGCACAAGGTTGTCTGACTTGAGGAACAAACAAGAAGCCTAAGACATGCTCAGAAGTATCACTTCCATTCAGTATATTTATTTTGTAAATGTATTTTTGTAATCAATAACTTCATGCCTTAGCTTTGTTAGTTAAAAAGTAAATTATTTCAATTTAAGCTTAAGTTTATTGCAGAAAGGAAAAGCTGGGAGTGATTCTCACTCAAATTAAAATCAAATCCGTGCGACTGTGAGCAAACCCAGGGAAATTTGGGAATCCCAGGCCATGTGCCATATTTCCTCTTAAGGGCAAAGGACACTTCGGGAGATGCTGGAACTTGGAAAGAAGGGGACCTTAGCTAAACCTTATCTGGTAAGAAACAGGCAGCAAAGCTCTAGGCAGCATGACACAGCGCACAAGCTCCACGAGTGCAACAGGCACTGTACAAGCTTAAAATGTTAGTATTCCATTATGTGAAAAGATGAATTGCAAAAGCCACATCACGTCCTCTACAGTCTTCACTATTTCTACTGCTTTGTTTTAACACTAGGGAATCCTGCTCCCATTACTTGACTTACTTCGCAAGTCTTTGGTGTACGCTCACAGAACAGTTCAATTTTAATATCTCCTACATCAGTATGCAGCGTGACAGCCTGAGCAAGAGGCAGAAAAAAATAATTAAATCAGCAATGAAATACTAACAGACTCAGTTTTATTTCCTGGTCCCACTGAGAACATAAGCAAGTTACCACTGCATATAACCATTGTTTCAATATTTGGCCAGAGACAAGGCTACTGTCACAAAGCTTCCACATTTCCAGTGAAATCACCAGAAAACACTTGGTTTTGTTTAGTTTCAGGACAAATCAAGTTCGCCATGGTAATGCAGAAGCTGTGTTTCACACTGTTACAGTTCAGAGATACATTATTCATTTGCAAACTAGACCTACTCAGTCACTTAATTGCAAAGTTGAAGAATCAAGGTTATATCTATTTCAGATCACAGTGTGGTACACATACCTCACTGGTTTACAGCCAGAGGAACAACTGATACGCGTCACTTGCTTGCAGCCTTTTGAGTGATAAGGCTAGTTCTGAATGGCACTGTATATAATCTACCTTCACAAACAAGCAAATCTACAAAATTGCACACTTTTCTTAAGAATTTATAAATAACCTTCATAAAATTTAAAACGGCAGTTACCCAGCCACCTAAGCAAATATATCTCTATATCACAGTGCTCCCATGGAAAGTGCTAAACTATGCAAAAAAATTACCATGGGGCTATGCTGAGGCTAAGTGTACAGGAAAACTAATAAAAATCAGTGTCATGTTGATACTGGCATACTGTTCCACAACTATACAAGGAAAGAAGAGAAGATAAGTACCTGCAATGTCCAGGAAGATGCTATAAAAGGTGTATGTACAGTTTAAGACTCACAGTCTTATCTCTTTCCTGATTTGCTAAACTTTTAAAAGCCTGCAAGTGTAGAAGGCTACATCCACTCAAGCAGGGCTATGTGCTTGCAACTTGAATAATGCTTCTGTGGTAAAAGAAACCAAACTAGATTACCAAATATTAGCCAAAGTAGGATTAAAATTTAGGATCTTAGTACTGAAAGTCTAATTATATTTTAGACTGATGTAAACTGACCTATTTTCCTTTTCACAATATCTTGTTAGAAGTCTGAAATGAAAGCCTAAACTTTTACTACAAATTCTTCACAACATCAGAGTAAAATGTGTAAACCTTTGACATGTAGAGCAGCTATTCACTTTCCAAGAGATGACCATTTCAGAAAGCATGAAAAATATACAAAAAGTGCTATTGTTCTCACCATGTCTGTTTATCAAAAAGCTGAGGTAGAGTTGTATACAGCAACTTCCTGCAAAGAAAACAGGAAATTTGTTGGGGGTTTTTTTCCCACCACTCCTCAATTCTTTTTGATTCTAAAATATTTGTGTGGTTATATGCTTTTACACCACACAGTTTTACAGTGCCATTCAAGTGACTCTGTGGATAAATGTTCTACTTGCGTTATGCAACTACGCAGCATATAAAGAACTAGAAAGGAGTCGAACAAAATAGCCTGGGAGGAAAACACCCTTTCCTAAAATGAAAGTTTAAACTAAGCAATCACAGCTTTTCCAAAAATTATGGTTCTATAAATGACAGAACTTAATAGATAAAAGCCACATGCCAGTACCTAAATAGAAGCGTGATTTGGAGCCACCTTCTGACAACTGTCAGTGCCTGCAACAGACAGGTACCTGCATCCAAGCACAGGATGAAACTTTTTTCACCTCAGTAATATTTTCGAACAAAGCATTTGGAACGATGATAATAAAACCGCAGTTGTGCGCAAATCAACAGTTCCACGCGCTAATTTCTTCTCCACGTACCGCCCTCCCTGGTTAGCCCCAGGCTTGGCAAGGCCTCTCACAGAAGCCGGGGAACCCGCCAGCAGCCAGCTCCGGCCCGGCCCCGCCTGCACCCCCGGCTGCAGCCGCCTTGGGCGGCGGGGCGCCAGGACGAGCAACCGGCACCGCGCACGCCCCGGTTCGGCATCCCAAGGGCCGACCGCGCTCACTGCAGCCCACTTGCCCTCGGCTCCTGTCTGACCAACGACGGCGTGGCGCTATCGCTCCTTTTCTGCCGATCTGAGGTGCTTCCACCGAAAACCCACGCGCAGGAGGCAGGCGCGGGCTCCGCTCGCCCGCCGCCCCCTCCACCGACGAGCGACTCGGCCAGCCGGCAC
>NW_010972437.1:4529186-4554608 GCF_000737465.1 Haliaeetus leucocephalus
CCTCCTCGGCGGCCTGGGCGGAGGGCGGAGGCCGCTGGCCGCGGCCGCGGCCGCCTGTCCCGGTCCCGCTCGCTTCCCCCCTCCGCGAGAGGCAAACGCTTCTCCGGCTGGATTCTGCGGGTCGGTTTTAGTGCGTGAAGATGGAGGAGGCTGAAGTTCCGTACGTTTCTTGCACGACTCTACAGGGTCGCTTGTGGCCTTTCACCGTGAGAGCCCCGGGGGCGGGGAGGGTGTGCCCGGGGCGGCGCGACTGCGACTGCGGCGGCTGCTGGGGGGAGGCCGGGCCGCACTCGCCTGTCAGCGGGGCGGCCTTCGCCGCCTGAACGCTCTTAACGCTGCCGTTTCAGGCAGTGAACTACCTAGGCTTATTCTTGCCTCTTTTTAACCCCTCCACAGACAGCTGCATGCTGCTGCCTGGCACGCAGCTGGTTCGCCGGCCTCTCCGCTGCATCCGTGCTTTGGGGCACCTGCCCTCACGCTCCCTCATGAATCTCGGGGAGCTCGTTTCTGCCCTGAATGACTTTGCATCCCTCTCGCTGGCCGAAAGCTGGGACAATGTGGGGTTGCTGGTGGAACCAAGTCCTCCCCACACTGTGAACACCCTTTTCCTCACGAATGATCTCACTGAGGAGGTGATGGAAGAGGCAGTGCAGAAGAAGGCAGACCTTATTCTTTCTTACCACCCTCCTATATTCACACCACTCAAGCGAGTAACGTGGAAGACCTGGAAGGAACGGCTGGTCATCCGAGCCCTGGAGCACAGAATTGGGATTTACTCTCCGCATACAGCGTATGATGCTATACCTCACGGAGTCAATAACTGGCTAACAAAGGGACTCGGTAAGATTCTGTTAAACAAGCAAAAAAAAAAAAGGTTAAAATTATTCATCAGTATATGCTATTTTATGTGGGGGACCTTCCCTCATTTTCCTTTCTTCCAGGTTTCACAGGTATGATTTGAGGACTTTTTTTTTTTTTCTTCCCCCCCAATATTTTTCTAGTAGTTCTAAGTACCCTAAAAATATTTTACGGAATTTATCTTGGTGAGGAATACCAGATCCAAACACTAGAGGACACGTTCAGATGCCTGACTCTGCTATTGGATGTAGTTGGAACTGGTGCAGCATATTTATTGTCCATCTTGGCTGCAAAGTTTAGAGCACTGACTTTAAATCACCACCTTTAATTTATAAAGAGCAAGATCTCATTGTTTGCAAAGGAAAAATTCTTCTAGATTTTTATCCTGTATTGTGGCTCATAAATGAAATCAGCTATGTCTTTTCCAGCCTGATTTACAAACCAGAAACTATTTTGGTTTCGTGCAATTCTTAGGATAAAACAGATGACATTAAAAATGACAAATAATATATATCCATCAACTTTTTCGCATTTAAAATAGACTGTGCCTAATGGAGACAGCAGGGCAAGAAGTCCTCAGTTCTGATCAGGGAAAATGGATTCAAGTGCAAAATCTGCATCATCTCTTTAGGATGTGTGCTAAATCAGTATTAGGATACTTATCCAGCTTTATAAAACAGCAATCTTATACTGTTTTCTCAGGTGCTTGTACTTTCATCCCACTGCATCCATCAACTGCACCAAGCTATCCAGCTGAGGGCAATCACCGGGTAGAATTCTGCGCAGACAACACTGAGCATCTGGACACGGTGCTGTCCAAAATCAAAGGCATCCAAGGTATCTCCTGTCTCACTACTCTCCCTGCCAGGTATCTGCTTCACTCTCTAATGTATTCTTTCTGTTGTTTGAAATAATAAGTTGCTGGAATTGTATTTTACTGTCGTAATCAGTTTGTTCCTCTTTGCATTGCTGCTACTTTTTTCAGCAACAGATCTAGAAACTTAAGGAATAATCATCCCTTTCTGATCAATCTATGTTATAGTAAATGGTAACAGCAACTCAGTGTAGCATCACGTAGATTAGAAGTGGTAAAGAAAAATATTAACAGGAAATTTGATGAGGACAGTTGAGTTCAATTCCCGTATCTGTTTCTTCCAAGAGAGTAGACTAGACTAGGCTAGGCTATTAAAATGCTTCTTTTTTCCTTTCTCTGTGGTAGAATAGCCACTGGGCTAGAATAGCTTTGTTTTATATTAATATGATGCTGAAATTTTATCTAGTTTCTTAGCAAGCACCAAGTGTATCTTTCCTCAGGGTTGAAGGTGAGGAGCAAACACGAGTCACTTTGAGCTGCTCTCAGAAAGCACTGTTGGAGGTGGTGGCATTATTGTCCCAGCACAGCCTTTATCACAAGACTGAGATTCTCTTATTACAAAAGGTAACAAAATCACTTATTACTTCCAATGAATGTATTACTTGTGTGAGCTGAGTCCCCTAAACACTGAAATTCAGTAGTCGGTAGCATCACAGGTTTCCTATGCTGCCCTGTCAGTGCTCTGAAATACTGGCCTGTGGAGACTTGAAGCCACACACATTTTCCAAAACAATGAAAATAGCTGTGTGGCCTGTACTAATTCTGAAATCAGTTCCAATAGCTAGTGTAGTTAGTACGTTACATTCAAGAACATCACAAGCATTTTCATAAAGTTCAGAGGCATTCCTGAATGCCCAATATACTCATCTTTGTACAGTATGGAAAGCAATGAGAACTTCTGGAGTCAGCTTTCTCACAGTAACTTTAATTTCTTTTCAGCCGCTTCTTCCTCATACTGGAATGGGACGTCTGTGCACACTGAGCGAGCCAGTCTCCTTGTCAGACATAATTAAGCGTATCAAAAGCCACCTAAAATTACCCCACATCCGCTTAGCTGTGGGAATGGGCAAGACACTAGGTAAACAGGCCTGCAAGTAAGACTGTCCATTGGAACTAGGATTCCAGGAAGACAAAGAGCGTGAGTGTGTGCATGAGTGTGTGAAATACTGCTGCCTTGGATAGGTTTACTTCCAGGTAGTATGAAGCACTTGTTAAGAAACAGCATTTTAGAATTTACATGATACAATCACACAAAAAGAATCTCATCTGTATTTTTAATTAGAAATTCTAGATTATGCTGGTTGTCACTGTGAAGAAGGGACAGCACAAGTTGAATATGAGACATCCTTTTTCATAACTTGTATAATGACTTAAGATTTTTTTGTTTCTCCCCCCGCAGGATATCAGACACAAATGTGTACCATTTCATTGTACACTCCCTTTTGTGACCAAATGTGAAATTTAAAAGCACCTTAAAATAGTAAGATGCTTTATGGTATCCTTATGAACATGTAACCATCCATGTTTTGATGAAATAGTGGCAAAGAAGGTGAGCTATCCTAGCTCAAACAGTGGGTCACTAGTAGAACATGGAGCAAGCATCCTCTTATCCCAGTTACCTTTACTAATCTCCAAGGAACACAGCTGTTAGAATTTGTGAGAGCAAATTTGTGGAGAACTCTTTGTAACTTATGAGACAGAAGTCTTATTAGAAGCCTCTTATACTACCAATTGCACTAAAAAAACTCCAAACTACAATTTGAAAACTCTCTGTGTCATGTGTTCCCTCTCCCTAGTGAATGTAATATATATGGAGAATTAAATTTCCTGTCACTATCACATATGTAATAGTTCGGAATCAGCAATCATAGCAAGTGGGCAGATTTTTAATGGCATGGAGCAGGTCTCAGCTTGCACTGAGATTGGCCTTCTGAGAGCTTTAAGTTAGGAACCAGTATATCTCAGAGGCAAAATGCTGCCTTAGTTGCATCATTAGTTGGAAAACTAATGGTGGTGGAACTTGAGAGTCCTGGAAAGAGTAGCAGCCTATTAAAAGGTTCAGAAACGTAGCTAAGTAACACCTTACTAGGAGAGAACTAGCCAGCAGCCAGCCTCTGTGCTGTAGCTTTCTGCAAACTTTCCTACCCCTTGAAGAAAAAGATCTACACATCTATTTGGTACACAGAGAATTTTGCTGTATTATCAGAGATGTTATAGGCCCATGACTCTTTCAAACTGACAGATGTGTCTCTTCCTCCAACAAATTTACATTGACCCATTGATCAAGGTAGTAGTTACTGTGAAACAATTAATAGCAATACTGACATGGGGGCTGAACAGAGGGAAAGGAGTTTTACTGTGGCACCTTGTATCCTGCAGAATCGCCAGTGAAGAAAGCTGCTCTATGTGCTGGTTCGGGGAGCAGCATCCTGAAGGGAATGGAAGCTGACCTCTATCTCACAGGTAAAAGATTATGTTGCTGTTTCGTTATCTTTATAAAAATAGTCACTAGGAAAAAAAAAAAAGAAAAGAAAAAAAAAAGAAAAGAGAGTTGACTGGCTGTTGAAGGATTTGGCCAGAAAGAATTACCTGTTATAACTGAGAAACAATCAGTTAGTTATTGGAATGATAGAAGGATAATATTAAAGTAGAGATAACATGGGTCAGATGGCTGTGTGGCACAGTGAAGGTTACTTGAATTAAAACATTGCTATGCGTGCATTATTTCACCACAAAAATCAGTGTTGATTATCACAACTTTCAGTGTGTTTCTCTTTTGGCAAGATACAAGGTATTTCTTCAGTTCCCTACAGAATTCCCTAATGGAAGATGGAATATAATGTAGTCTACAGAATCTTCCAAAGGAACCCCATAGTGTATCTGACCAAAGGGACACTTAGTCCATTATCCTCTTTTCTGACAGCAGGACAGCTACTCTCCACAGTTCGCTCAACAATGTGAAGGCTGCCTTGCATTCTGTAGTAACTTAATTCAAGCAAGTTCTTTGGCAAGGCATGTCCCATCTCCCCCTTACATACAGCCTTGCAGAGCTGACCCTCAGAAAACTTCCTTCGCAAGGCTTCCCAATTGCTATCTTCCATCACAGCAACCCACATGACATCCAGACAGTCCACTTCCAAACCACTCTGTGCACTCGTATTTCCTGCCCAAAGTGACAGAATCTACCACTATTCAAAGAGGGCAGGGAATTTCTGTGGTTTTGTCTCAGTGGTATTATGGGGGATATCAGCTGAAGGTCCTTCAAGGGACACTAGGGTATGAGTGTTCCATGTTCTTATACTGAGCAGATGGTGTTGCACTCCCCCTTATGGGCTATATCCCCTGTTAATGTCTTCCCAGCTTCTAGCTAAGATTCTGCATACATTGCAAAGAACTGGTTACCTAAACTGTACTGTTCGTGATCTACATGGCATTTCTTTCTCAAAATGGCAGGAGAGATGTCCCACCATGATGTTCTGGATGCAGTTGCCAATGGGATAAGTGTTATTCTGTGTGAGCACAGTAACACTGAGCGAGGCTTCTTGTCAGAGCTGCGTGACATGCTAGCTGTCCACCTACAGAACAAAATCAACATAATTGTGTCTGAGAAAGATAGAGATCCCCTCCAGGTGGCATAGGGAAAGAAAAAAAACAGGAGTGAGAGTTCATTCAAGAGTTTCATGGTATCTTGCACAGACCAATCCAATTGCAAGCTTAATGAAGATGCTCTGAATTGGTTCAGTACAAAATTATTGTATTCTATGTTTCCTCAAAGTTTGGGATATATTTTGTCATCTGTCAGATAAATAAATGCTTGTTTGGGGCTACAGAAGGCTGATTTACTCAATTACTGGGCTGCACTTGAATTAATTTACTGTTACTGCATGCTCTTACTAGGTATATTTGATAACCATGATACTCAAGGATTGGTTTGGGTAAAATCCAGTTTTAAGCTTACACAGCAGTTCTACCCTACTACAGTTACATCGAATCATGTCAGTACAAGTCACTGATATTTTAACTAATAAATCTCATGATAATAGTTAATGAAAGGGTATGGATCACCCATTTGCATTAAGAGTTTTACTAAGACATCGCTCATACACAAATATAGAACACAATTCAGGTATTTGGTACTAGCATTCAACTGCACAACCTACCATTAATGCAGCTTTAAGGCTTTTTAGTAGAGGGACTCTCAATTAAAAAAGCTTTGGAAGGTGAAAAGTCAATTCCTTAACAAAACTGTAAATTAATTTAAGGTGCCGTTGTTACTTTCTTTTAAAAACAGTTTCTATAACTATGGCTCTTAATTACAGGATTACTAAAACTGAACAAGTAGCATTTTTACCTCTGATAATGCTAGGTTTTTATTTAAGTTTTTTTTGTTGTGTCTGTTTTCAAAGAAAAAAAAATCTCCCAGTTGCATACCTTACCATCTCTGGATTAAGTGCACACCAGAAGAATATTTAAACAAAATGAAAATATTTCCATTGCAAATTTGTAAAGATCTTGGCACCATCCTTTTAAGCTTAAGTTAATAAAACTGGCTTATCAAGCAGTGTCTTTACTGTGTAATTGCGTACGTCTTGTTCCACTTACTTAAATGTAAGTGGAAAGAGATGACTCCAGCATTATCTGAAGCTACTGAGGCTATATAAAGGCCATAGTTCTTACGAATACCATGAAGACCTCTCAGTAAGCTGGGGAACAGGAAGTGGGAAGAAATTTCTTCTTTCCCAAAAGTAAAGGACAGGACTGTAGAAGTGATCCCTACAAATCCAACAGTTCTATATTGCTACAGAAGACATTAAAATGCTACTACCTTAGTACATACACAGAATTCAAGAGACAGAAAATTAATCCATAGATGAGGTAATTGTCCAGAAACAGCATGACATCAGGATAAAATACTTTTAACACAAAACCCACAGGAATTAATTCACAGTAATTTTCTTTAGCTTGCATGCTTGCATCACAGAATGAGCAGCAGCCAAAAGACTGATTCAAACTTAACCTTCTCGTAGCAGATGTGTGTTATCTCCTGCAGTCCTCCTCTTGGGCTGTATGGGCATCTGGTAGTCTACCAAAACAGTGGATAACTCTGAACTCAGAATGATTATAGCACTTCATTGAAGTAAATTTCACATCTAGAAAACTAGATGCAGTTGCACTGAAAATGCACTATGGTATCACTATCTGTAAACACATTAGGTGGTATCTTCCATATATACTCAGAATATAAATTAAATCTTGAATTTCATACTAACTGTGGACAGAGTTAAAGGACTGCAAAATAGGATGTGGTTACTGCTTAGCTACAGTACTTTCCAAGTTTTTCCAAGAACACATCTCTTCAAGTGGCAGAGTTCTTGTTCTTGAATGCTATACCTGACTTAAAGAACTTGGGTAAGACACAATGGCCTGATCCCAGTTTTAGTGATTCTGACTGTAGCCTAAGTAGTGATAGGCAGGATCTGATGCATTTTGCAAAGTTTTGGAATTGTAGCCTGTAAAATGCAGAAGCATGTACCACTGAAAGAAAATGTTAGTGGGAAAATGTTCTGGGGGGGGAAGCTGGAGAGTACTGCTGGCATGTACCACTTTTCCCCATTAGAGTCTCCAGCAAAGCTAATTAGGTCCTATATTTGAAGAATCAGATTGTCAGTGGGATAAGTAGATACCCCATGTTTTCAATACAAACAGAAGTCAGGCTCTAAACGTCTGTCTGTTGCTTCTGTCAGTGAGGGGTAGACCAGGTAACAATACTATTCCATGTGATGTTTTGGTTCTCTTCAAAAGCTATATACTGGTATTTAAAGGCAGGCAAACTATTTTTAATGCTGATACCTTATAAGAAACAATAGAAAATATTTTTACTTAGTAGTTTGAAATCTTCTGCACATTGCATGAGGATTTGCACAGATATTCCACATAATAATCAAAACGAGACTTTCACACAACTGCCAGAAGGATCTCTATCTTTCTATAACATAAAAAGTTGGTGGAAGACAAGACAAGCTAATGAAAATTAATGAAGTACTTTATTTGATTGATTTGCACTATTACAACATTAAGCTGTAACACAGCTACCAAATATTAGACATACAGAGTCCCTGAAGTCTGGCTGGCAGACTACAGTTGATGAACTATAGGGCTTACTCCCACATACCTGAGAAAAAAAGTGAAGAAAAGCTGTCAAACTTTAGCAGTCTCCCAACCTCTAAGGGCTTAAAAAAAAGGAGAGCTTATAAGTGGCATTTAAGGCCTCCTCCAGGATCAGTGGACGCTCCTGATGTAAAAAATACATACATACATACAATCAAGCTTTTAAAAAATAAAAAAAATTCACAGCCTCTTCATATTCCTGGATTGCAACTTAGAAAATACATGAAAGATGCTGGATCCTCTCACCCTCGCCACAGGCAATGACTTGAGTCCATCACAGTTTTGATTATCTATCTCAATCTACCTACTTACAAAAGGATTTGGGGCAAGTCCTTCAGTTCTATTGCCAGAATTTAATAAGTTACCCACGGTGTCCCAAACCCACTAGTATCCTCCTTTCCTCATGCAGTCAAGGCAGGTCTCTTAGCTTTATAAACCTTGGCTTCTTCATACACTGGAAGGTAGTCTTGTCTAACTGGTAAAGGAGTATTGGAAAGCACTCAGGTGAGAAAAGGTGCACCACTAGTACAAACTAAAGTTCTGACCATCTAGTGATTTGCACTTTCCAAGTAAACTGCTCCAATCAAACCCTCATGTCCGGTGAGGTAGAGAGCAGAAGGCACAATCTTACCGAGTTTGTTCTTCTGGCTGTAAGGTTGGCTGCATAGATGTGAAGAAGGCATTATCTGAGCTAAGAGACAAAGCAGACAAATCTAACTACAGAGCAAGAGATGCCTTGCTTACAGAAGTCATCATTCCAAACTACCTGAAGTAGTTGAACAACGAGCATTGTTCCTTGCAATTATTACATTTCAGTAAGTAGTCCAGCAGCCTTTGGGTTGGAGGGAGAGAGATGTGAGTATAGGCCCCTCCCCAGCAGCCCTTGAGAGCAATTGCCGCACACGCTTTGAGAACAAAGAGACGTTACACATCTTCATCCTCTTTCTCTAAGAAGTCGGTCAAGGTACTGTCATCTACAGGAATTAATAAGTATTCCACACCATCAGCTCCCTGAGAACAGACATGCATATACATCGTGTTAACACCAATGCACAGTGCAATGCAAGCTACTAGAGAGCACTGCAATGCTAACATTTATTTGCAGTCTGGATGCGAGCTGGCCAGTATTCAGAAGGACTATGTTGCTGAAAACCAGGAATGTTTAACTACAGCAACACTGGAAATGCAGAAATACTGAGAAAAGTCATTTGTAAATGAGAACTCTGCTGGTGGGCTATGCTAGTGTGACACTACACAACTCCTCAACACCGCGTTCCCATATCTAGTACTGCTATACCGCCTCATTATTAGGACCAGCCTGCATTCTTCCCTGGTACAAATACAGGTAACTATTGGAAGCAGACTGGCAGGCTCCAGAGTACGTTACTTCTCAAGGTCTTCAGGAAGAAGAGACCTGTAGGTTGCTGAGTAACCAAACCACACTGCATTTTTACAGCCCCCTATCCATGTAAAGGGTGCTGACAAATTGGAGGCATGGAAAGAGCTGCAATTACAGAATTTCAGCCCTTTGCTAGTTCCTAGGTGCTTCAAACAACACAGCCTCACTGTGAGCTGCAGAGTGGTGTCTTAGGGATACTTAGTAGCAAGTAAGCATCTTTTTTGTTTAAGGTGGCGGATAAACAGAATTATCTTCTTTCCCCAACTCACCCGCTTGGTCCGGATGAGTTTGTGGTCCCTGAATTCTGTCAGCTGTGCCCTGAGTGTCAGGTCACTGTTCACAAGGAAAGCCTCCCGACACTGCTGGTAAAAGTCTTGGAAAGACAGCCCTGGAGATAGAAAAAGTTGAGAACAAGAAATTGAAGTGGTAAAAGATTGTCAGATTTTTCCAGGTCTAACAACATATTATCTCCACCTACAGATCTTGCTTTGGCTTAGACCACAGTGGCTACATTAACATCACTTCTTTCAAGTACACAGCCAAGCTAATATTTCAGTAATTAATAGAAAACAGCTGAATTAACGTTCTAGTCACCCTGTTTGCCTACTGGGATTTCAATAGCGCTTTAAATGCACTTCTCAACACGGTTACTCTCTCTTAATTTCCAGCTCCTCCATCTTACTTCCAACTTTCTTTACCATTAACATGTTATTCATATCCCCTGCAGCACCTGTTAGACAGTGAAGGAACATTTGACATGTATCCTAGAAAGCAGGGACACATCAGAAGTCACTTAGATAGGAGCAGCATGGGAACAGAATCTCCTGTCTTTCCCTGGTCCTTTAAGTGCTAGTTATGCAAATTCATATTCTTCCTTTAATTTTTTAACTCCACATGAATGGTCTCAGTCATGTCTAAACATCAAAGTAGACGACAGTAAGAGGAGGTCCTTCAGAACCAGCTAGTCTATTGATTTCCTGTCAGAGTCAGACACAGTACCACTAGAAAGACAGTCTGTGCCACTGAGCCTCACTGAGCCAATGGTTACAGCGCTTCTGTTGCTGGTGATGTCACCTGCATACCAAAAGCCAGTGCCGCTGTGACGGAGCTGGAAATGGCAACACCCCAAACAGATGAGAAAAGATGGGTACATACCTGGATAAGATGGGTTGTCCTTGTTCTCCAGCTGGTACTGAGCAAGCAGTCTGAATATCCCTCTAAATGAAAGGAGGAGAGGGGAAAATCAAAAGGAAAAAAAACCAAAAAACAAACCAAACCCCCCAAACCCCCACCATTAGAAAACGTTAACTGATTTTTTCCTCATGACCAGGACTTTGTGCATGAATCTTGTCACTGGACAAGGCTTGCTATCCAAACACTGTTCATTTAAAGTAACCAGTCAATTGGAACCCAGGTCCTACCATCTTCATCTTGAACATTGTTGTCAGAAAACAGGGATTGCCTCCTGCTAGGTGTAGACCAGAGTAACATTAGTAAGGACTGGATCCTCAGCAAGTGCTACTGTGAAGTATAACAGTGTCTTACCTGGCATTGAGAGTGAGACTGCGCAGGACATGTGTTAGGGAGCTCAAAGCCAAAGATCCCGACTGTTGTACTAAAAACGAGTTCTCGTAAGACGTTTCTTCCACATAAGGACTAAATGTGGTTGTTTCATACCAAAGCCAGTTGTAGAGGCTTAGCTTTGCCTGATCCCACACTAGATAGAGAGAAAAGAAAGAGCAGACAGAATTGGGAGATTTAGCTTTTCTAAGGTGTTAAATAAGCAATATTAAAAAGTACTTAGTTCTACTGTAGGATTTGAGGAAACAACGTCTGCTTCTGAAATTCACAGTACATGCACCCAGATACTTGCAGTTCAAACAAGACAAATTCTCTGCAACAAAGCATTTGCACACATCCCTTTTTCATACCAGCTCCACAGATACACTGTAAATCCTTCCAGTCAGCAGTGTGCAAAGAATTTCTGGCTGATATAGATGCAATGACATACATAACATCCAGTCTCCATTTCAGTAACTCCCTAAATCAAAGGGTGCCAGAAGCCTGAAGTCTATTTGTATATTATGATCAATGACTGGTAGTTTTCAGTATCTTTATACAGTTTTGGTTCAACACAGCCACAGTCCCAACTGGGGCTTCTAGCTGCTACCACCATACATACATCACCAGACCTATTTTGCACATCAACAGTAATACATGATCTTATGAAACATGCTCAGCAGCCCCACAGTAGAACACAGATTCTTCTCTCTTTGCTACATCAGGCCCAAGGGGACTCACTGAGAGGAGCATTGATGTGATCGATAGAGGCAATGAGGTAAATGCTAGGCAGAGAGGATAACTGTGCAAGGATCCGCTGACTTCTTTCTCCTCTCAACATCTGGCTGTCCAGGTTATGAATGAGGACATAGAGCTGTAAAGATGAATCTGCAAGGTCAGAAAAAACAGCAGAGAACCAATCAAAGAAACTGCACACAAAGTGGTTTCCCATTCCCAGTGCTGCCTAGGACAAGTCTATTCCATCAGGCTCCATATTCATCACTCCAATATCAAATAATTTTTCTTGTACAGCTTACTTAGATCTCTACCCCACACTTTGTGTTTCTGAGCACCTAGAAGGCTTTTTCTCAATTCACTGTATCACAGTTCTCATCACAGCTACAGTTCTTTTTGCAGTTTAAGCTTTTCTCTTATAATGTACTTCCCACTTGCTCGTGGCTTTACCAGGAATTGCCCTTTTAGCTATGACTTTTAGTCCTGCAATTCAAGACCATTCAAATATATTTTAGGATGGAAGTCCAAGCACAGTTTGTTCAGCTGCTTTTGAGTTACATGACTAGGATCCTTAAGCTCCTCCTCACACAATGAAAATGCATTTTCTATTCACGGTTGGATCCAAAGCATACTAACTTCATTGGAAATCCTTCCCACCAAGTCCTCAAAAAAATTACAAAGACTTAGCTTGGATAATGCAAATGGTAGATGTTAAAATTTCCAGCTAGCTTGTGCTGCTATACCTATCCTGGGAACAGTTATTTCCTGAGTACAGAAACAATTCTGGAACAGTAGCCAGTTTTTGTGCAAATGAATATACATTTGGCTGACAATGGAAACCAAATGTTCCTCAGACTCCCAGTCACATCAGCTATGGTGTATTACACAAGACTGATTTATGTAGATTCAGGTGGGTACTGCCGTTAATCAGTCTTCTTCATTTAGTCCCACCAGAAATACTCATAAGGTAATGATGGAAAACAGAATGTAAACACTTAAAACATCAACGCCATGCACAATTAAGATTCCATGGCAATTTGTGCATGTATACACAAGCAGTAAAACAGACATTCAAAAATAATTCAGCAAGCATTCCATGTGGCAATACCTGTTTACTTTTGCTTTTGAACCCAATTCTAACCTGCTTGTTTGACACTGCTGTCCTTTATTTCATCTTAATGTCAGTATTTGTATATATTAAATTTAAATTACCATTCCACTAAACCATGTACATTTAAGCCTTAATCCAGCCTATACTGAAATTTATGGAAAGATCCTCAGGCCATGATTTTCCAGAGGAGCTCAAAGGACTTGATATCTGTCAGCAACTGTCATTCCAAATTTTTTGGGAGTTCTTCGTTCTGTTGATTTCAGTGAGGTTTATATCAGGTCCTCAAGCAGCCACTATGAACCATCTTCCCTCATGTAGCTGGCATTTACCTACCCTATCTTCAAACAGGAAGTGTATGGCTACAGAAACACCATGTAAATAAAGCACAAAGACACTGTGCTAAGTGCAAGAGAGATGAGCATTTCAGTTTGCCAAAGGGTTGAGGAGCCTCTGTCTTGTTAGAACACTTGTGCTTTCCTCCTTCCCTTTCTAAAGAACTTAGTGTGTGAACCACTGACTGAGGTAACAGCTTGGGATCATGTACACGTGTATTCCTGGTGCATATGTTTTCATATATGTGGCATAAATTACAAGCAAGAAAGTATATTAGCTACCATACACTAAGAAACTATAACTGCACATATGAAAACTCTGAGGAAAGAAAATGTCCAGGCTCTCCTAACAGTTAAGTGGACTCTAATGTTTTTATGTATAAAGTTAGTCATTTTACCTTCTTTAAACCTTTTAATGATGAATTCAAGTTGGTCAAGTGGGCTGCGGAAGGTTCCTATATGATTCAGTACCTCCTCTGTGATGGAGTTGAGAATCTGAAAAAGAGAATAGCAGTCCCTTCTGAAGGGCTCTGGCACTGAAGGACCTAGTGCAGAAAATCTGAAACTGAGCCCTTGACTGTCTTGAGGGAGGTAATCTGATTTTTACCATCAGATCCCCAAAACAGTCAACATAAACCAAAAATTTCTACCCCTTTTTAAAACAGTGATATAAAATAAGTCTTTAGACTGATGAGTATTAGTGATGGAAATTACTGCAATTCCTTGGGAAATGCACAGGCTAATTTCTTTAAACTCTTAAAAGAGAGATAGGAACTGCTCTTCATTCAGGAATCTGTTGCTACAGGATGCAGCAGGTTTCCTTAACATTTTACACTGAAAGACTTTAGAGGTACCTGTAACACAGGATGACTAGATAATCCCGTAAGCTTTTCCCACACTTACAGATCTCACAGTGATGCTGGGGAAGTATCCATTAACCACAAGGTGAACAGAATCCTTGAGCACAGACGTACGAAACTTCTCTAACAAATCACGCTTTGAGCCCAGACCATAAAGCACAATATTGAAACCCAAGCTGCAGAAAAGTGAGCAAATACACTGAATCAAAAAAGTAAAAGTCTCTTTTTAGGTTCATACATTCATTAAGAAAAATGATCCATAGCAATCTTGGCTCTAAAAATTTCATGTTTCAACTCCAGGCTTACCTTTAGCTCACAGCTGACAAATAAGGTTAGCCGCAAGGAATCTGAAAAGTGGCACGTGCATCCTAGTAAAAGAAGCATTTTAGCAGCCTGGAGGCCCAAAAATTTAGCAAAACATCTATGGAAGAAAGTGGTATTGTCCAAGAACACAAGACTAGATCTTCAGATAACAAAGCGTAACCAGCAGTCACATTTACTCCCTCATCAGTGATTATATTAAATGTTTACCATGGGTCACAGCAATTACAAGAAAAAAAGCAAGCCTTCATAGTGGTTTTCTACTCTGATCCACAGGCACAATTTCAAAGCAAAAATAAACTATTCTCGTATCTCTTTCTTATCCTAATTGTTCCACAGAGAAAGAGGCAGGAAAGCATAAAGAGAACATGGTAGGGAATCACAAAGCTTTGTTTATTTTTGAGAAGCAGGAAAAGCATCATCTTGACCAGAAAGAAGAGTATCGGGTCACTCAAACAGTATTGGGCAAAGGTAAGGTGTTCAACTGTCATTGACTTCAGCATCATCTATGGATTTGTTCCTTCTACCCTGCCACACATATCTCTAACCATCTGCCCAGATCACTAAGTCACAGAGAACTCCTCCTCTTGCAACTCTCACTCCCCACAGACCACAGATTTCTTTATAATCCACTCCCTTGCAAAGCTTCCAAGAGGCTTTCTCCTCACCAACATCTGCTCCTGCCCCAGCACTTAACTTCAGAGCTGGTGGCCTGCCTTCTCTAAGGCATTTCAGAATCTCACAGCTCTCTATAGTTCCCCATTTGCTTTCCTGGATGCTTACTCTTTTCTCCTTCCCATGAAGATACGCACAAACCCAGATAAAATTTATACTGCTAATGTTTACAACAGCATTAAGATTTCTTCATGCCTAGATCATTAAGTACCATAGGCATTCAACGTTAATTGCTACACCACTGGGGACAGCCACATACTGAAGAAATTGGTGGTGGGCTACCCACTACCAACTACGCAGCTGTAAGCAAACATGATTGTTCAAAAGGGACACTTTTCTCATCATTTATGTTCCCTGTTTCCTCATTATTCATGCTCCCTGTTTGTGAATGCCCTCTAGCTTGGTTTACAGAAGCACAAACAAACTAGCCAGGCAGAATGCAACCTCACTTCGCTTCAGGCATTCAGTTCAAGGGGTCAGTCAGATATGATTTGGTCTACAGTAAACATTGTACTAGTGTCACCTAATTTTAAATTTAAGCAATCAAAGAAAAAAAAGTTGCTCCTTAAGTCATCCACAGGATGTTGTTGACATGAGGGTAAGTTTACTGGCAGTGCCTGTTTACTAGGCTTCTCCAGTGACTCTCATTGGATACTTACTGTAATTGCAGCATCCACTTGGAAAACAGGGATTCGTGTTGCTGGTTTAGCTCTTTAATTTCAGCAGCATAGGCAAGGGGAGCTTTTTTTAAAAGGTCATGCAGTGTTTGCTGTGTTGAGAAAGAGATAAAACAACAGTCATTCAAAGCTGAGAAAAACCAAGACGTATATCTGAAGTCCTTCCAAATACCCCTCTAGCATGGTCTCTAGCTAGGGAGCAGAATAGTTTTCACTGATGGTGCACTCAATTTCTGGGTTTTTTTCCCCATGGAGACCCCTCTAAGCACAGTTTTGCTACTGGAGAAACAAAGCAGAGGTTAAGTAACCTTATTAAGAGAAATGGCCAGACTAGGACTAAAACCAATATCACACTGTGTTTTATCTCTTCCTGCTGAGTATGGGAAAACCACTACTGAAATAATGGACACACTCAGAGCTTACACAGCACCAAGCACTGTACCAGGAAGATACCAACATCACAACCCTGCATGCAGGAGCAAGGGCTCCAACTGACATGCTTAGCAATGGCTCAGGTGTTTGTCACTACAAGAGAATGCTCACAAACATCATCTTAAAAGAGAAGTACAGCAGAAAGGAAATTATTTGCAGCTGACAGCTAAATGTAGAAAAAATATTATTTCAAAAGCATCAAGAATCAAAGTATTCATTCAGCTTTAAAGATACGCTGGGATGTTGATGTTTAAACAGCACAGTAGCATGAAAAATGGCATCAAATCTACACTGGCCTCCCTTTCTCTTCAATTTTAACAGCTTTGCTTTCCACTCCCTTGCAGTAGAAGACAGTTTACTCTAGAAAGAACACAAAGACAGCTGCAATGTATCAGACAAACATACAGCATTGAGAGACAGAACTGCTAAGCCTTCAATTTCTTTGGAGCCAGCAGTAGATTTAATATTGAAAGCCTTGATTTCCTTCCAGAATTGTTATGAAAGAACTTGTTAAGAATCCAGATGTTTCTCTGGGTAGCAATTCCAGACAACAGCAGGCATCAGGCAATCTGCATATATGACATCTTTCAAAACACAGATGGGTGCAAAAAGCAGTCATAGACAGAAGAGCTCCAACTATTTTACATGCTTCCCTGGCACCTGTCCTTGTATACCTGTCTCTGTAGGGTGCAACTGCTTGCTTTGAACTGTCTTGAAATAGTGGCATATGGAAAAAAATACAATAATTCAGTCACCACAATTAGACCATTCCTGTCTCCTTGGAACTGGAAGGGGACAAAGTGCATTTCACACACTAGGTGACATTTATAGTTGACCCAGTCCTGCATGTGGCTTGACCCAGAAATGCTCAGACAAAAAGGGCTCTCTCCATTTCCTCTACACATAAATAGTCAAGACAGCTTGTAATTACCCTACACATTTCATTGACAAAAATGCTGGTTTGGTTATAATTTTTAAGGCAGGTCTCTACAACTCTGCTTCTCCCTCTTCTCCTCCCCCAAAAAGCAAACTTTAACCTGTTCTGGTTACTGCAGCTTCTCTCTGCATTTTCCCTACTGTCTCGGGTTCAAACAACAGCAGCAGCGGGAGACATAATGCTTAAAATGCTACCTAAATCAGTGTTACCACCAAGAATGTAATCAGCAGAAATAAAGTGAAAATAGCAACATCAGGAAATTTTGATGAAGGAAATCTTCATCAAAGAAGTCAAAAGCTACAAGAGTTCATAGTGAATCACACAAGTGTACCTGATTCAATCTTCTTTTCTGCAACTTCTGCAGCGTTCGGTCTGAAGTGAGCACTTTGGAACTACTGTGAGCTTCAAAGTATTCCTCCACCAGATTACTCTAAAAAGGGACAGCAAGATCAGCCACACTCCTCCTGCTATCAAGTTACCCCTCTTCCTTTGCACACAAAAACAGGTCTGAAGATAGCAAATATGAGACACAGAGCAAGGATGAACACAAAGCCAGAAGATATTTGCAAAAATGACTTCTATAGTAGCATTCTGCCAAAGCTAACCTAGTCAGATGGTATTTTCCTGAAGACAGAAAAGAGATTCTGAGAGAGCAGAACACAGCAATAATTCTAAGGGGGTGTGGGGATCCCTGGTGCTGGAAAGAAATCAGACAATGAAGCTAACACCAAGCCAGAAAGTAATGTGTGCTTCTTTTGGTGCTATAGGAGTCAATTTCTTCTTCATCCTTTCTCAGTACAAGGTCTCCTGCTTCATGGACATCTTAGAACTTCTCCTTCTGGACCTGCTGAGGATACAGACTGGATTATCCCACAGGTTCACATGATGCCCGTCCAACAGGGATTGCTCAGAAGTACAGCAAAAGCCAACCCAGCTGGTTTGATCTGAAATGAGTCTAGCAGTTCTTCTCTATAGTTAGGTGTGGTCACTGACAGCTTATTGTCACTAAACATCCCTTCATGCTTGCTAGCTCAGGGCTGTATTTTCTGCACTCACCATCTTGTCCTCCTTCACTTTTTTGGCTAGGGTGTTTCTGGGAAGAGGCGTAGATGCAGCATTAGTTTTTGGTGGGGTCTTTGGACCTGATAAAACAGTGCTGACTTCTTTCTGGTCTTCCTCATCCTCCTCCTCTGAGCAGGAAGCAGAATATTCACTCTCACTTTCTACATAGGGATCTGGAGCTAAAGCATAAATTTAAGGTTAAAAGCTAGCAATGACTTCTTACACAGAACACATTTTGCACCATCTCGCTCTCTCACATACATTCTTTAGATGTTTTTAAAGCATATGATTTCTAAATATATTTCACAGAAAAGTAAAATCAATGCTTAAGAGGACTGCAAACACACATAGCCATTTCTTTCCCAGTTCTAGGCTCACAAATTATTGTTTAGTAAAGCTTGCTCCTTGACACTAAGAAACATAATCCTACCAAGAAGTGACTAAAAATGGACAATGGAATTCCCTATTTCTATTAGCATCTGTATGTCAGTTTTCCCAAATGCCAATAATGCAAGCTGAGTATCTTCTGGGTCACACTCTGCAAAAAAAGTTTTGTAAAGACCTCTGTTAGCAATGTTGATTGAATAGCACAGACAGAATCTCATTCAGTCTTGGTCTCTCAACACAAAAGAAGAAATAAAACATGAAACACCACACACTAAACTCTCCTCTGCATTCATTCTGAGCACATATAGCCAACCAGTTATTGGAAATACTTTACCATGAATGTCCCAGCCATCATCAAAAAGTTTTATGACTTGGTTCAAGCAATTGCGCCACACTTAAGTGTCAGCATCAATTAGATTACTAAGAGTTCTGTCTCTTTCGATCATGTCACTGAAGTTCAGCAGCTTGGTGCTTCTAACCCTTCCACCCCTTACCTAAGTAGCAATCTGTTGTAGGGAAAAGGTCTACACAGACTTCCTTACGGACATTTCTACACTCTCTGCAGGATGAATCAGATTGCTTCAGTCAGACTGCTACTACAGGCAGAAGGCTACCAGGAGAAATCCTCTCCTCTGAACACAGTGCCTCACTGAGTGTGGAAGCTGGCTGCAAAGGTTGATCTTTACCTGCTAGCCTCTTTCTGAGTCTGTAAGGTGTGGTAGACACAAATTCTTTGTTTTTACTCTGTAACAGCAAAGAAAAAACATGCATTAGAAGAAGAAACATATACCTCCTCAAAACAGCCCTCTGCCAAGCAAAGAGTAGAATCAGGTTACATTTCCAAGCTATTTCAGCCCACAAGAAACTAGGAAAGCAGAGGCAATAAGTATGGAGAGTTCTTGTTTTGCCATTCAGAGCTAGAGGGGGGCAGGATCAGGTTCCAGAAGGGGTTTAATTCTTTCAACTAATGTCCCAAGATTGAGGGCAGAAAACCATGAAATCTCCAACCAAGATGCCAATCTTGGCCCTTCAGGAAGAGTCAAGCTAAAGCAATGACAAACTGGAAACGCTTCAGCTCCTCAGAGCAGTCATCTTCCACATCACACTGTCTACTCAAAGTCATTTGGAAGTCCATTACAAAAACAACTACCAGAATGACAGAAGACCACTCAGAATACTAAGCCCAGAAGAAGTACAGCAAAGGGAACCCAGGCTGCCTGGGCTCATCAAGTTGTAGTGGCATGTCTTTCTTACATATATGTAAAGCACAAGCCTGACTCAGATACCAGATCAAGTCTGCAGTACTTAGAAAACACTTTTGTTAATCCTGTCAAAGTGGATGTGAAATCATTAAGGAGTGAACATGGCATCCCAAAACAGCATCTCTTGCAGGTATATCTCATCCTGGAACTTTATACCAGAAAAGCTGTGCACACATTTCTAGCATGATGCTATACCATTTTAGAAAGCCAACTGTTTCACAGCACTTTCTTTATAATCACCACAACTGGCAGTTCTGGACTGTATCTCTCTGTAGCATCACAAAAGAAAACATCAACTTACATCCCCCCCATTATCACAATTTATTTTTTATAAACCAATGCTAAAGTAAGGAACTGAACAGTACCACAGTTCTTGAATTCCTGTTCTAACAGCACTCCTTACAATTAAGGCTGTTTCTTCCTTTGATGAGAAACTGGAAAGCTATGAGTTTCACTGCATATGAAGGGACTGTCTAACATCCTCATTTGTGTGATGTAAGGAAATAGTCTCACCCATGCTAATTAAGCTGTCAAACACACTATTTGCCTACTGATTCTAAATCCCATAGTCCTGATTAACAGTAGCT
This sequence comes from Haliaeetus leucocephalus, assembly GCF_000737465.1. Lineage (NCBI taxonomy): Eukaryota > Metazoa > Chordata > Aves > Accipitriformes > Accipitridae > Haliaeetus > Haliaeetus leucocephalus. The sequence goes on from NW_010972437.1 coordinate 4,549,424, forward strand.
ATGGTTCTCACTTGAGTTACTCCTGCCCAGTTGGATTAGGAGAGACATCTGTACTGTGGATGAGGCTTTTCAAGCTCCTTTCTTTCCAGAACTGCAGTAATTGGCCAGTTCAAGTTTTAAAAGGGAAAAAAGCAACCAAACAAAAAAAACACAAGCAAGGTAGAGTCATCACTCACCCTCTGCTGCGCTTTGTTTGAACTTGAACGTTCTGCAAAGCAAGAAACAGCATTATTCAGAGTACTGCATATTTTCAACAGAGTCACAAGATGGTCCATTAGAAAAACAGTCATTCACTGTTCAAAGGTACACTGTACCAGAATATCAGCTCACTGGGTGGTTAATCCTATGAGTGAAGCCTCTAGTTCCTCACAGGTAGGCAAGGAGAGAACAGAGACAGTCAATGTTACTACCACAGAAGGCAGCTTTTAATTCTGGTCACAGCTTTGGGAGGCCATCAGCAGGAGGGTACAGGCTGAAAAACGAGCTAATGTCCTCTCCCTGAGCACATCAGACTCCATTTCTGAGGACAAAGTAACATGCTCTTGCCAATGTTGACCTGCCCTGACTTCTCCCACCTGTATTTCTCCCCACAGCATTGGGTGCTTGAATATTATATAATAAAGTGTGAATTTACACATGAACACCCACAGAATCCTACCCATTTGGTGCTCAACACATCAGCCCAGTTCATAACTCTCTCAAGTGCAAGCATTTCTGTTGAACAGAGGAAATCATTGTCACAGCAACAGATGAGAGAGAAGTTCCTGTTTTCTCTACACCAGCAGAGCAGAATAGAAGCTCTGACACCCAGGTGAACCAGCAGCCATGCATACCAAGCAGTTCAGTCTACAATGTTAAGCTGACTAGAATACTCAAGCATGACAGAAGCTGGCACTCAAGCATCCACTCCACCACACAAATAGAAACATAACCCCCATTAACTTAGCTTCAGTTCCCCAAAGCATCACAGGACTTACTGTTGCTTTGAGGGGTTTTGGCTGTCTTCTCAGGGCACTCAGAGTGATCAGGTGCAACACTCTGTCCTGGTGTCTGGGCTAATTCAGAGGCTGTAGGAAATAGGGGAAAGGGAAGAAGTTTCACGTCAGGTACAAAACTCCCAGCTCTGGCTAGTCAGCCATGGAGCCATATACTTGAAATACTCTCTAAGTATTAGTTTCCTAGCTATTTCAGGAAGTGCACCAGATACTTCAAATTTTTTTCTAACCCTAATAGTGAATGTAATCCTTAACAAAGATGTTCAAAGACTGAACTCCTCAGTTAATTTATGTTACAAGTATAGCTGATGGAATGGCAGAGCACGCTTTGCTCCCTGGGAGATGACGTCTTCAAATCAGAGCAATCTGGTCATGCTCACTTAGTCCTTTAAAATTGCTCAGCTGGACATAGTAGAGCATCAGGTATAGCGAACACATCAGTGCCCCAGGAGGTGGGTTCTTGTATTTTATTTACCTCTTTCTACTACTAATCAGCACAAGCTGAAGTTGAATCACTGATCTGACTATGGAAGGCCCTCATATCCTGCTAACAGTCTCTCAAGAAAACCAGCCTTCCACTGTATGACTTGCCTCAGTTTTCAAACTGAGTCATGGCTCCAGGAGGGAGCACCAGTGAAACCTACCCTGCTGCAGGAGGTGTAACAAATGCAGAACTTCCAAAGATACAGCAGAAGCCCAGAGGAGAAATAAAGACGTACAGAAACCAGTTTCTGTACAGTGATACAGAAGGATGACCCCTCTCCCTTGGATCCATCCTTTGTAGGATATATCAGTAGCTGTGACAGCTAAACACTAATGAAGTTCAGATGGTGCTGGGCACACAAAGTCTCTTCAAGTGAGAAGAAACATAGTGGCAGCAGGGCTCCAGCATCTTATTTGAACCAGAACAGCCCACCCTCGCCAGAACTGCTACTTTCTGCTTGTTTCTCCTAAGTCCACAGTTAGCCTAGCAAGTTGTGGCAGGTTGACCCTGGCTGAACGCCAGGTGTCCACCAAAGCTGTTCTATCACTCCCCCCCTCCTCATCTGGACACGGGAGAGAAAATATAACAAGGGGCTCATGAGTCAAGATAAGGACAGGAGAGATCACTCACCAATTACTGTCATGGGCAAAACAGACTCAACTCGGGGAAAATTAACTCAATTTATAACCCATCAAATCAGATTAGGATAATGAGAAATAAAACCAACTCTCAGAACACCTTCCCTCCACCCCTCCCTTCTTCCTGGGCACAACTTCATTCCTGGATTCTCTACCTAGCCCCAGCGGTGCAGGGGGATGGGAATGGGGTTTATGGTCAGTTCATCACACGTTATCTCTGCCGCTTCATCCTCCTCAGGGGCAGGACTCATCACACTCTTCCCCTGCTCCAGCGTGGGGTCCCTCCCGCGGGAGACAGTCCTCCACGAACTTCTCCAATGTGGGTCCTTCCCATGGGCTGCAGTTCTTCATGAACTGCTCCAGCATGAGTCCCTTCCATGGCATGCAGTCCTTCAGGAGCACACTGCTCCAGTGTGGGTCCCCCACAGGGTCACAAGTCCTGCCAGAAAACCTGCTCCGTGGGCTCCTCTCTCCATGGGGCCACAAGTCCTGCCAGCAGCCTGCTCCAGCATGAGCTTCCCACGGGGTCACAGGCTCCTTCAGGCACCCACCTGCTCCAGCGTGGGGTCCTCCACGGGCTGCAGGTGGATAATTGCTCCACTGTGGACTTCCATGGGCTGTGGGGGGACAACCTGCCTCACCATGGTCTTCACCACGAGCTGCAGGGGAATCTCTGCTCCGGCGCCTGGAACATCTCCTCCCCCTCCTTCTTCACTGACCTTGGTGTCTGCAGGGTTGTTTCTCTTACATATTCTCACTCCTCTCTCCAGCTGCCGTTTCTGTCCATCCCAGCAACTTTTTTCCTTCTTAACTATGTTATCACAGAGGCGCTACCACTATCACTGATTGACTCGGCCTTGGCTGGCAGTGCGTCCGTCTTAGAGCCAGCTGGTATTGGCTCTGTCAGACACAGGGGAAGCTTCCAGCAGCTTCTCAAAGAAGCCACCCCTGTAACCCTGCCCTGCTACCAAAAACCTTGCCACACAAAGCCAATATGCAATTACACTCAGACACTTTGAGCAGGAGAAACCCCCTGATATGCAAAGCTAATACTGCCTTTTTTTGACTCTTTGCTACATAATGAGTTATTCTCATATCCTTCTAAGTTACACAAATAAAACCTCACCCATCCTCTGCACTTACATGCAGACTTTCTTGCAGCATTAAGAAACTTCTACTTTTTCTTACGTGTGTGCTTATTATCTGTATTTCTTATCCTCACCATGCCTTTGTTTTGTCCTAGCCTTGTGCTTTTGCTTCTGAGGAAGCCTGATTAAGAGCCAGATAAAAGCTACTGAAATACTGCAAATATATCTTTTGAATAAACAGAAGTGATAAATCACATTAGCAGAGTACTCAAAAAAAGACCATATCCACAGCAAGAATGAAAGAAGAAAGAGGAAAACATACCCAGCTCTGCCATTTTGCTGGAGCGTTTGGGAGTCTGGAATGAGTAAACTTCACCACCACTTACACTTGAGCCATTTCCCACTGGATCTATGAAAAGAAATGTTACTTGTAGCTATTTAAAAAGCACTGGTATGTTTCCAACCCAAGGAAGACGGAATATAGCATTTTACTATCTGGCTCAAAGGACTCTATATTGCAGGTGTTACAAAATAAACATAATCACAAAATCCTAGAATCATTATCCTCTCCTCTACTCATTACCACAAGCACAGCCAGAGCTGGTCAGCCCTCAAAAGCAATTTAATCAATATTGTACAACCTTGACACTGCAAGAATCTCCTGAAGTCACAACTGTGTTAGGTTTTCCCCTCCTAATACCTTGGGCACATATTCCAAGAGCAACAACATAGTTCTTCTCTTCCAGGATCTCTTGAGCTTCATCATCTGAAATATTCTCAAGCTTCTTCACAAATCTCTTCACACTGACTGTCAGCTGAGTCTTGTCCTTCCGTACTTTAATACCTAGAATTGTAATAAAAGCTTCAATCTCCTGCTATTTCATTATTTCTATTGCAGTAGTATGCAGCTGCCCCATTTAGAGACCAAGCTACTGTTGTACAAATCACTAAAAAAATGCAATGCTGAAAAGATGTCCTGCTAAAAGAATAGCTGGTCTGTGCCCAGGTGGTCAGCTGCCCCTACAGACATTAGTCCCTCCTTTACCACAAAAGCTGGCCCCTGCACTCCACGAGGACTACATCGCCATTTCAGCACACACCAGCTTCCACAGTTTGGGAGAAATGACAGTGACTCACACACAGAAGTATCGAATTGCATGCAAAGGGGTTGGTATTTGGCATCCCCTACCTTCCCTAGCAAAGGGAGGCAAGTGGGAAAGACCCGGCAGTACACTCATGGGGGAATTTAGGCCGAGAAACCTCTGGAGACTGTCTGTCTGACCAGCTGCTCAAGGCAGGACCAACAGCGAAGTCAGACCGGGGTGCTCCGTGCCTTGTACAGGCAAGCATTACACCTCTCCTGAGATTCCAAACCTTAAAAGTCGTCAAAACTGCACCAGAAGACTCCCGTATCACCCACCTCGAACCTCATTCGATTTGATTCTGTATGTGTTTAACCACGTCAGGGGTTGGGAAGTTAGCCAGGCTACTTGTGCCCCCTTCCCGAGGCCGCTACGCACACGTTGCCGTGCGGGGAGCTAGCATCCACACCACCTTCAGCTGAGGGCACCTGCCACGGTGCCGCAGCTGCCCCTTTCCCCGTGCCGGGGCGCAGACAGAAACAGATCGCGGAAGAGGCAGCCGGCGGAGAATGACGCCGAAGGCCTCGTCCTGCCTGCAGCCCGGCCGAGGCGCTCAGCGGCCCCGGGCGTTGGAGAAGGGCTCCCTTCCCGGGGGGCGCCGCGGCTGCCCGGAACCCTCTCCCAGCGCCCTGGGAGCAGCGGGCGGCGCCGGGCTGGGCGCTGCCCCGGGCCGGCTGTACCTGCGTCGTCAGTGATGTGCTTCAGGACCTCCTCGTCGGGCACGAACTTCACCTCCAGGGCGCCGCCGCCCTTCCCCTCCGGCTGGCTCATGGCGGGCACCCTGCAAGCACCCCCAGGTCAGTCACGTGGGCCCCGCCCGGCCCCGCCGCCAGGGAGC